>NC_089782.1:4550122-4663568 GCF_040412425.1 Macrobrachium rosenbergii
TTTAAAATAAAAAAGGGATTTTGACAAAGGAAAAATCTATTTCTGAGGAAGGCCCGTGTCACCCGTTGAAATTCCATACTAACACGAATTTCTAGGTATAAAATGCTAGATATACCAGAGTAAAAAGAGCTTTCAGGAATGCTGGGGTTACTACCCACAGATCGAGCATCTTCCACAATGGAGACGTCGGTATAACCAAGGGTGAATGAAAGGATCACAACCACACAGCCACACTCGAAAGACATCCCCATGTCAAAACCCCTCGGAAAGAGCGGTGAGCCGTTCCAGCCCCCACGCTCATCCGCCCGCCCAGGCCAGCGACTCCAGCGCCATCTACACTCATTCCAGACTAGCACCACCACCCCAGGCTTGGCATGTGCAAGTAGGGGCGAAACCAACTTCTGGGAGGGTCACCGGGTGACACGGGGTCTCCCTCAGAAATAGATTTTTCCTTTGTCAAAATCCCTTTTCTGAGTCCAGCCCCATGTCAGCCGGTGGAATAGTGACAGAGAATCATGCCAGCCCCGTGTCAGCCGGTGAAATAGTGACAGAGAATCATGCCAAGACTGCAAACTACAGAAAAAAGACAAGGTGATCTGAACAAAAAATACATGCTATGAAAAAGGATTTAATTAGAATATCTCTCCACATGAAAATATGATTAGTAACAGGTAAGTACATTAATACAATCTTAAGAGTAGAATACAAAAACAGGCACACAATGTAAATATATTTAGCAAAATACATTCAATAATACAAAATCACAATGAGTAAATATAAACTTATACCTAAGAATAAAAGAGACATTTACAACATAAGAAATTTATGGGGTACATGGAGCAAAATAAGAACAGCCCAGCACCCCTAAGACAATCCAAAATCACATCATGTCAAAATACAATCACCAAGATAATACTAAAGGCAATAATAACATCAATTATGAGGAGCAAGGCAGTGAGGCATGATCGATCCAGAAGGGCAGGCAGAGAAGTAAATGAGGCAGGCGAGCGGGGGGGAAGGGAGAAGGATAAAGGATAATTAAGGTGGGGGAATGACACTCCCCACAGCCACTGCTGAAAATTTTAGGGCTTTGAGTGATTTTAAATAATGGCGTTTAAACACTAGGGGTGATTTCCATCCCGTATATATTTGGTAAGTTCAGCAAAATCCATATTATGAAAATAATTAGTGGAAGTAGCTACTGCACGGATATCATGAACCTTAGGGACTGAATCCAGGTTGGCTTGTTTAATAAAATACAGAATTTGTTGTCTTATAGCATTCAACGAAAGAGTTCCACCTTTCTCTCTGATAAAAAGAGGACCCGACTTACACTGTGGAGTTCTTAATAGGTAAGACTTTAAGGTATAGACTGGGCATAAGGACTGGTCCTGAGGAAGAGGCACCACCTTCCAAGGGGACCACCTGTCTTGAGGGTCTTCGTTTTTAGCTAAAAATCTATGATCAGGAGAAAGGCGGACTTCTCCGGACGGGAGGAAACTAACAAAATCATCACCTCTAGTGAGAGCCGATAGCTCTGAAATTCTGGCACCTGAAGCCAAGCTAATCAGAAATAAGGTTTTCCTTAACAGATCCAAATAAGAGCATTGTGAGTTGTCAATCTCAGATGCCAACTTAAGAACATCAGTGAGGAACCACGTAACAGAATGCGGGCGTGTTACGGGTCTCAGACGAGCACATGCTCTAGGGATAGATGAAAAGTAAGAATCTGTGAGGTCAATTTTAAAACCATACAAAAATACCTTCTTCAAGGCTGACTTAGCTGTGGTAATAGTGGCCGGAGCAAGGCCCTTTTCAAACAATGATCTAAAGAAGGTAACCGCTAGGTTAGTAGTCATAGTTTGAGCTTCAGATGCCTTCAAAAAAAGGATGCTAATTTCTTGACTGCTGAATCATATTGTCTGAGAGTAGAATCTCTCTTATCTGATTCTAAAAACAGAGTGTTTGGGTCAATGTTTGCTCCCTTTTGAGCAGCGAACTTTACAAAGTCCATAAAACTAGGGCATTCTGAATTTTTGCAAGCTGACACAGTCTTGGTTTCTACTACTTGGGTCAATCTGGGATTGGGAATCCGATGACGACGCAACTTGAGTTCCTGAAGCAGGGGAACCAGTTGCTCTTCGGCCAATAAGGGGCTATCAGAGCCAGTTGACCTTTGAAAGACCTGAGTTTGTGTAGTACTTTCAACAACATGTTTATTGGGAAAATAAGTAGATCTTCTCCCAATTGTTCCAGTCTATGGTTATTGTATCCGTGGCATAAGCCTGAGGGTCCAGGTTGGGGCCACATAACAGGAAATTTGTAGTTGCTCTCCGTCGCGAACAGATCCACTTGGAGTCCCGGAACCCGGCAAATCCAATTGAAAGACTCTCCGTCCACAGACCACTCCGTCTCCAAGGAAGTGGTTCTGGACAGGGAATCCGCCACCACGTTCCGCACTCCTGCTAGGTGGGTGGCTGACAGATGCCAGCCGTGCTTGTTCGCCAGGGAGAAAATAGCTACCATCACCTGGTTTACGCGACCTGATTTGGAGCCGCCCCTGTTGATGCAATGAACTACCAAGGCGCTGTCCAACACCAGCCTGATGTGAATCCGGCTGGGGGCGGATTTTTTTAAGGTTAGAAATACCGCCATAGCTTCCAAGGTGTTTATATGGAACTGTTGAAACATTGTAGACCATGTTCCTTGTACTTTTGTTTTGTTTGAATACCCTCCCCCAGCCGCTTTTAATGAGGCGTCTGTGTGAACCACCAGTGCCGGAGGAGGAACTGAAGGGACTGACTTGGACAGGCTGACTGTGGACCAAGGTCGCAGTCTTGCCTTCAAAATTGAGGGATGGAGAGACCTTGTCTCTGAGCCTGACATTTTAAAAACTGACTCCGCCACACTCTGTTTAGGTCCTTTAATTTTGCTTTTAAAGAGCAGGTCCGTCACTGAGGCAAATTGAAGGGAGCCGAGATTCTCTCTTGGGACGGCGGGATGCTGCTTTGTCCCTTAGAAATTTTCTGGTAAGAGAAGCTATCTCCTTCCGCTTGGACGGCGGAAGGGATAGCGTGTACACGAGACAGATCCCACTGGAGACCCAGCCACTGGAACCGGGACTCGGAGTCAAGCGGACTCCTCCTGTTCAGCTGAAAGCCCTAACGACTCCAGGAATTTGATGACCATGGCCGTAGCCTTCCGGCACTCTAGGACTGTTGGAGCCCAGATTATCCAATCGTCCAGGTACGCTGCTAGGGAGATCCTCGGGACCGGAGCTGCTGAACTACCGTTTCCGCCAGCTTTGTAAATATCCTGGGGCTATATTGAGACCGAAAGGCATGACCTGAAGGAGTAGGCTTGTTTCCAGTCTGAAACCCAGGAACGGAGAGAAATTCCGGCGCAACCGGGACGTGATAGTAGCGTCTGAAACATCGATAGAGGTGGTGACGGCCCACGCGGAAGTAGAGTCCCCCTGAGCTACCGTCCCAGCAGCATGCGAAATTTGTCGCATTTATATAGAGATTTAGACGCGACAGATCCAGAATCACTCTTTGCTGACCGGAGTCTTTCTTTGGGACACAGTGAAAAACCTGCCTTGAAATTTGAGGTGCCTTACTTTCTTTATTGCTCGCTTGTTGAGCAGTTCCGCCACATAGTCCGTAGGGACTCTGGAGGGTGGCTGGTAAAACCTGATCAGGGGAGGGGGTCCTTGGTCCAGCTCCAACCCAGACCTTTGGACACAATGCTGTGTGCCCAAGGACTGAAGGACCACTGGTCTCTGAACCAGCAAAGGCGACCACCTACCTGACTGGTCTCAGTGGGAGGAAGCGGGTTTGTTTCTCTGCCACGTCCAGGTTTTCCTCTTGGGGCGGAGCCAGATTTGCCTTGTAAGGGGCCTGACCTCTTCGCCCTCTTTGCGTTCCTATTAAGGCCGTGAAAGAACCCACGGCCCTCATAGGTAGGGTTGTACGCGGTGAGGAGACGTGCGATCAGGGTGCAGCAAGGGATTGGGCTGGTTGGACCAGCACATACTGTTGGGGATGACCCTTAGAGGTGGAGGGCTGGGCCACTGCCGAGACTGGGACAGCTTGGACGACCGTCTGATGGTGAGGTCTCTTATGCCGCCTGGAAGCGTTTCCCAGACTTGGTCTGGGAGCCGCCAGACTTGGGGTCTTCCGCTTGAAGCGGAGATACCCCAACGAGAGCAAAGACTCTGGTTGGCTCTAGTAGCCTCGCTCAACACACTGGACGTCATCATCTGGGAAGAGGTTGGCGCCCCAGATAGAGCTCTTCATGAGCTTGTTAGGCTCATGACGTATGGTGGCCTCAGCAAAGATGAACTTCCTACACTCTAATTTAGCCACCATAAAATCATATAGGTCTGACTGAAACCCTGCTAACAGGGATTTAGCCAGAACCTGGAAGAAGGGCTCTTTGCAGCAGGAGACGGCAGTTGCTTCTGAGGCAGAGGGAGTTAAAGGACCGGCCTAATCTAGTTCGGGCCTCAAACTCCGCCTCAGCAAAGCTTCCGGAGCTCTTGAAGCTGTTTTGCTAAATTGCGAAGACGCACAGTGAGCATCCAACTTACCCACGGTAAAGGTGGACGGGCGTTCTTTCCAAAACTCCTCACCTCCTGGGAATACCAGGGATGTGGAGTCTGTTTCCTAATTGAGGCAACGGATTACCTTCAAAGCAAGCTCGAGCCGTAGCCAGAGCCACTTTGTTAATGCAGGGAGTGGGCAACTTATCACCTAGGGCAAACATAGTGTAGTTGCCCTTGAAAGGAGTAAGCTTGAGTATTCTCTGCCTGCCACCCGTAAGAGTGCTTGGGAGAGTAGACTGAGCCTGGTCCCTCGAAAGATCACTGTCTCTCTAGGGACCTTGTCTGAGCGCACCCAGGCTTCCTCCGTCAGCCTAACGAAGCCTGGGTAAGGGGCAGGAGATCGGGAGGAAAAACTCAACTCCTCCAAACGTCTCGTGCCAAGACCTTCAATTGTCAAAGTGTCTTCAGCAAAACGCCAAGGGTTCCCGACATCGAAGGGAGGGAGATCAGCTGTGTCCAGGATCTCATACTGTGGGTTGGCTCCGCCAGAGCGAGCCATACCCGCCAGTATGTTATCATGGCTATGGGGCTTCTCCGATATTTTGGAGAGCTTCGACTCGACCTCCGCCAAGAACCTCTCCAGAAGAGAGTTCGCAAACGCCTCAGGGTCAAAGGCAGGCTGGCGAGGAGGGCTTGGTTTTGGTGGCCTCTTTCTCGCACCTTTGCCCGAGGTTCCTGGTTTGCTCCCGGAGGCTACAGGTACGGAAACCTTAGCCTTCGACGGGGGGAAAGGAGATGCTTTCCTGGAAGACGAGGACTTAAAGCCCTTCACCTTCCATGAAGTCTTCAGCTTCAACTTGGGGACAGCTGATGGAGCCCTGTCACCCAAGATGGAAGACTTACCAAACCCTGTAAAGGAAGACACAGAGGATGATGGGGAATCAAATAGGGCGCCCGCCCCCGCAACCTCACTTACCTCGCTACCTACCACTTGGTCCGGCTCCGTGTTCATAGGCTCCAGGTCCAAGTCCAAGGCGGCGACGTCCTCCGAAACCTCCGCGTATAAGATGTCCTCTTGGGGTGGCTGGGTCGCATCCCGGATCTGCTGAATGATGGGGGTGGCCAACTCCGCTGGGACGGCAGCAGCAACCCGGGCGCCGGGGTAAAGCAGGTCTCGCAAATTTGCGTCAAGGACGTAAGGCTTCCCCGACGGTACATTCCTTCCGAACCCAGCCACCCAGGCGCTGAGAGATTCAAGGGCAGTCTTCTTGGCGGACTCGTCAGCCTGGAAGAGAGCAGGCAATCAGGACTAACATACTGTAACATAAAAGCAATGAATACAATATGAGCACTTATTAGACTGAAGAGACGTAGGGAAAGAAGCGACATCTTACCGACTCGTCCTGGATGCTACCACATAAGGCGAAGCAGACCTCACAGCCATCAGGGTGCCAAACGATCAGGTCGTCAGCCGGACCGCACAGCCAGCGTGAGTCCGGCACACCACATGCCTGTAGGGTTGCTGGAGGGAAGCGGTGCATCCTGGCTCCCTCAACGCGTACAGTCTGTAAGTGTAAAAGTACATGAACCTACCACTCTTAGAAACCTAAAGTAGGTAGGCCGGGTATTTCGACCTACTACCGGAGGACTCCGGTAGGGAAAAAACCCTTATCAGAGACGGGGTCCACCAAACCATAAATTAAACAGAGCGGTAGGCAAGCTGCCTCCGGCCACCGGAATACTCGGCGGAACGAGAGCTGAGTCAACGGGCCCTACCACAAGGGATGCCAGCAATAAAAACGGGCGGAACCGAGGGCAGGATCACCGGACCCGACCAATGAAAATATAATAATAATTATATGTGTAGTGGCGGCGGTGAAGCTCGCTCCGCCAGTGGATATATATATATATAAAATACAAGTGATGGTAACGGGGCTGGTAAAGAATCGTTATCCGGAGACCGGAGACATCCCTCCCCCCGGAGCCCGAACCTTCCCGCCAGAAAAACTATAGGAGGGTGAGGCTACCGACATCGCAAGGCCAAATATAATAAGAGCCGGAGTAGGCGCCAATCAACCCAACTAAGGCAAATCAAACGGAGAGAGGTCGAGAACGAAGAGAAAAAATGTTCGAAACCCGCTCGATCCTAGGAGAGTAGGCTAACGAAACATCAACACAAGCGCAGCGCTACCAGGAGACTTTCTCTGGGAGGAACGAATCTCTCCACCAGGAAAGCCCCCAACTCGGAGAAAACGCCATCTAGCGTCACCCGCATGAGAGAATAGGCAAGGGCTGGCCTGAGATGGGGAGGGGAGGGAGGGTGGAGGGGGGGATGAGGGTAGGCTAACAAAAGCGAAAAAACAGGAGACAAGGGAAAATGCTTCACCCGCTCAACTGCAATCACGCAGCCACGCCAAGTAAATTAATACTAGCGATGGCAGGACAAGCCTACCCCTAAGGATAAAGGGATAGCGACCAAGGCCTAACACGCCGACTCCGCCTAGTCATAGCCTAGGTCAGTGCCGTGCCTAGGCATAGCCTAGGCTAAAAGGGGAGGACAAGGAAAGGGTGGGGGAGGAAATAACAGGGAGAGAAATTTCTGTGCCAAAATACAACCAGGGCCGAAAGAAAGGGGGGGATAAGGCCATAACAGCCTAGAGGAGACACACCCCACGAACTCTACCCCTTCGTGGAGAAGGGGGAGGACAAAGCGGTCTCACTCTACCACCCAAACAACGGCCCAAGGAAGAAACAGCAACAAAAACTCCCTCAACCTGAGGGTCCACCCCACGCCTAACCTACGAGGAGGGCGGAAGGTCCAGGAAGCAAAAACGAGCCTATCACCATCACAAATATTCATAATATACATAACTCAAGAATATTGTGCTTGTGCAAGGTGTAGCCTAGTATAGAAGAGCGGCCAGATAATCAAGCTGACGCTACCCCACAAGAATTGCAAGGCGACAAAATACGTACAGCACCAGCACAACTCAAAAATGATAAATATGTTAAGTATATCATGGGAACACATCCTGGAGGAAGAATCCTAAGCGGGAAATGACGGGAACCCTAATAGAGGGAACCCGACATGAGGATCAGTAAAACATAAAAGAAACACCGATAAACAACCCGCTCAGGAAACACCGCCAGGATGAGATCCAGGGGAATAATGATAAGTAATATAATGACAAGGAGAAAGCCCAAACAGAATAAGCTGGATGGGTAAATCTCGCGGTCGACATGGCTGGCTAGGGGACGCCGCAGCGTCATAACAACAATCTCATATAATATGAAAATACGGACTGAACCAGCCACACACATCATAAAATTCCCACAATAAGATGGTACTTAACTTAGAGATGTTAAAGCTGCTTGAAGACATGCTTGAAAACGGCAGAAAAACACCCAAAAACCGAAGCACAAAATTCTGGAGCCACGAAAATCACGATGATAGCAGAAATATCTGCTTCATCTCCCAAAATATCAGACAGGGATTTACCCTGAAAATATCTTTCTCTTTGGTTAAAATATCTGGGGCAGACCACCAGAATGTGCTCCACTGTTAGTGTCTCGTCACAGTAAGCACACTCTGGAGGCTGCTTCCTTCTAAAATAAACTGATGGGTCAGACGAGTGTGCCCAATCCTTAATCTGGTTAAAATAACCTCTGTTCGTCTGTCAAGCTGGAATGACGAAGACCACGGTAGTATATTATCCCTAATATTTCTATATTTCTTATTATTGGCAAGAAGGGGAGAAGTCCACCTTTCTTGCCATTTACTTAAAACATAAGATCTAATGGGACCTTTTAGATCTGTATGAGGCACTTTTCTAAAAGAGGTTTCTGATAAAATACTAGCAGCTTTCGCTTCCCTGTCTGCCATCTCGTTTCCGCGAATCCCCACATGAGAAGGGACCCAACAGAAAGAGACTGATTTACGTCGACAATATATACAAAAAAGCCACTCCTGAACTTTTTGAATTAATGGATGAAAGCTATTAAATTTTTTAATAGCTTCTATGGTGCTTCTAGTGTTTGAGTACATGACAAAATTAGTCACTACTTTGAAAAACTAAATCTAGGGCAGACACTATGGCTGTTAATTCAACAGTAAATATTGATGCAGAGTCAGGTAACTGAGCTATGTACGCTGTATCACCATGGATAACAGCGCAACCAACACCACTATCTGACTTTGATCCATCTGTATAGATCTTTGTAAAATTAGCATGGGTAACATCGTGCTCTAAGAATTTTCCCTAATCTCTTCTTCAGTGCAGTCCTTTTTTTTAAACAGTTTAAACATATTGATGCTTCTGGGATAAGCCATGGAGGATTTACAGGATATTCTACTTCCAGGACTTTCTGGGATTTAAGATGATTATTCCTAACATCCTCATTCAGTTGAATTTGGAATGGTTTAGAAGCTCTTGTACCAGAAAAACTTCGAGAGTCTGTTTCCTTTAGTGCTTGAAAGGAGGGATTTTTGGGAGCACTTTTCATTCTAGCCATGTATCTTAACCCTAGCTCTTGCCTTCTTAGATCAAGGGAAAATGATCTGTGTCGACATAAATGCTTTCAACAGGCGAAGTTCTAAAAGCCCTGAGCATATTCTCAACCCCATGTTGTGTACAACATCCAGTTCCTTTAGCTTGGTTTTACAGGCTGAGGAATAAATCTGACAGCCATAGTCTAGCTTAGATCGACACAGAGAGTCATATAGCCTCAGAAGGGATTTCTTATCAGCCCCCAACTAAATCCAGAGACAACCTTTAAAATATTCATAGATTGTTTAACATTAAACTTTAGGGCATTTATGTGGCTGGCCCATGTTAATTTATGGTCAATAGTCATCCCCAGAAATTTAACTTCACTCTCATAAGGAAGGATGGACCCTTTTAAACTAAGTGTGGGAACCTCTTCCACACGCCGGCACCTGGTGAATCTTACTGCAACTGTTTTGGAAGAGGAGAATTTGAAACCATTCTCATCAGCCCACTTAGTAATAGCATTAATAGACCTTTGCAAATGTTTACATACAGACAAGGAATCATATCCTGTGCAGTATATTGCAAGGTCATCGACAAAAAGCGAGCATTTAACAGGGGCGAGATTTTTTCAATCACACTATTTATTGCCACTGAAAAAGTGTTACACTTAAAACGCTTCCTTGGGGAACTCCTTCCTCCTGCATAAAAGGTTGGGAGAAGGAGTTTCCCACTCTTACCTTAAAAAGTCTGTCTGATAAAAAGGAATATATAAACCTGATCATTCTTCCACATATGCCCATCTTGTGCAATTGTTTCATGATGCCAATTCTCCAGGTAGTGTCATATGCTTTCTCCAAGTCAAAAAATATGCCAATGGTCTGACACTGTTTGGCAAATCCTTGCTGGATTTGGTTGGTCAGCCTCAGCAGGGGATCAAGGGTAGAGCGGTTTTTTCTGAAACCAAATTGAAATGGCGATAGTAATCCTTTGGTCTCCAGGTGCCAAACCAGTCTAGTATTTATCATTTTCTCCATCAGCTTACATACACAGCTGGTAAGAGCTATTGGTCTATAGCTGGTGGCTTGGGAAGCATCTTTATTAGGCTTTTTAACAGGGACAATTATGGATATTTTCCAGTCCTTGGGTAAAATTCCAGTTTCCCATATTTTGTTTATAATCTTCAGTAAATATTTTTGGCATCATCTGGAAGGTGTTTCAGCATTTCATATATGATTGTATCCTCACCTGAAGCTCTGGATTCACTTGAGGAGAGCCCCTCACAAAGTTCTCTTAGGGAAAATTTGTAGTTGTATGGTTCAGATTTTCCTGAATCAAATTTCAGAGACATTTCAGAATTCCTAATTCTTTGAAATTCTGGAGAATAATTGTTAGGGCTGGAAACTTTAGAAAAGTGTTTTCCCAGCTCATTGGCAACTTCAGTGGGCTCTGTGATTAGAGTGTCATTTATTTTTAATGAGGGCAATGGTGACGCAACAAATTTTCCACTCAGTTTCCTTATTTTGCGCCACACCACTCTTAGTGGGGTCTTGGAGTTTATTCCATTAATATAGTAAAGCCAACATTCTCTTTTGGCTTTCTTATAAAAGCGCCGCTGCTTGGCTAAAGCACGTTTGTAGATTAATTTAGACTGAGGGGAGCCACTAGTTTTGTAACGTCTGTAGCATTTCCTAGTCACTTTTCTCAGAATACCACATGTCTTATTCCACCAGGGAACTGCAGGTCTACGAGGTTTGCCTTTTTGTTTTGGAATCGAGCTTTCAGCACTCTTCAAAGTAGATTCAATAAAGTAATCATAGGCATCTAGATGAGAATGAAAGGACTCAAACTCCCTATCTAGATTGACACCTTTACTAAATTTATCCCAGTCAGCGTCCTCTACCTTCCACTTAGGTAAAACTTCAGATGGAGCATTCAGAGCATATTTCAAATGGATCGGGTAGTGATCACTTCCATTTAAATCTTCATTAACAGACCAATTAAAATCAAGGTGGATACTAGTTGAAGAAATACTAAGGTCCAGTGCAGAGAAATGATTATCATGAATGTTGTGGAAAGTCATTGACCCATTATTATACAGGGTAACATCATTCCTGTCAATAAGGTCTTCGATTAATTTCCCTTTACTATCTAAAAACCGACTTCCCCAAAGGGGGTTGTGGGCATTAAAATCACCTAGCAGAAGTAAAGGAGCTGGAAGTTGGTCAATTAACGACTGAATATCTCCAATGTTAAAATCAAGGTCTGGTGGAAGGTATAAGGAGCAGATTGTTATCCTCTTTTCCAAAATGACTGAAATAGCGACAGCTTGTAGTGTTGTATTTAATTGTATTGTGGAGTGCTGTAGAGATTTATTAATAATAATTGCAGCACCTCCATGGGCACGATCACCAATTGGGGGATATGATTTAAATATTGAATAATTTAGTCCAGGATTATAAACAGAGTTGCCTAACATTGTTTCCTGTAGGCATATAATCCCTGGATTAAATTCATGCATTAAAACTTTAAGGTCTTCTGAACGGGCTCTGAGACCTTTACAGTTCCACTGAAGAATATCGAGCAAGAATGCTAAGGTGGTAAAATGTACTACTTCCCACTCCTTGGGGGAAGTACTGTTCCTAGGGTGGAGAGGAAATTCTCCTTTATAAGAGATTGTTTTCTTAATCCCTTTTCATCTGAATTGGTGTTCAGGGTCTTTGGTTGATCTTCATATTTTTATTATGAACCTGATGTTCAGAATTGTTCACTGTGGTTCTGTGCACCACTAATCCTATTTGTCTTAGGGCGGCAAGACTGAATTGAACTCAGATGTTTTTGTTCTGAAACTACTTTTGGAACCACCTTTCTAGGAGGAGAGATGTCTTCCAAAACACTGAACCCATTTGAAGTTTTTATTATAAAATTATCATTATTTGGGAACTATTTCTTGTGCGTTTCTTGGTAGTTGCAACTGTAGTTTTATTATTATTTTTGTTTGTGGCTGTGGCGATTGATGGCTCTGAACTAGCTCTATCTAATTGGGATTGTTCCTTTAGCTTATTTTGGTTTGAAGTATTTTCAGAATATTTTCCTGAATTATTGGCTGATTTTGGCACCCTTATTTTTGGAGATGAATCGACAGCTGTGGATGTGGTGGAAGATAAATTTTCTGTGCTTTTGGAAGTACAATTTTTGCTATTGGACTTCAAAGCACTTGCCGATGAAAGTTTCTCACCAGTTTGGAGATTTTCATTATTATTTATGGTTCGAGAAATACCAGGTTTGTGATATCTTCCATCAGACACAGTTATTGGTGGCCTTACATTGTTGGAAGTTTTCATAAGTTTTATTACAGAAGCATACGTAGTGTTGGCACTTTTGTTTGCCCCCATTACCGTGCGCTTTGCTTCACTAATGCTAATATGTTCATTATCTGCCACTGCCAACACTTCTTGTTCAAATTTATATCTGGGACAAGCCCTAGAGTTTGGTGTGTGATCACCCTTGCAAAGAAAACAGTATCGGGCTGCTTTGCAATCATCAAAATTATCGTGCTCTGCAGAGCACACAGGACATCTTTTATTGTTATCGCAAGAGTTTTGAATGTGGCCATATTCAAAGCATTTTGCGACACTGTTTAGGACTTCTTTTATATTTTTAACCTGCATCCTCTCATGGCCAACAATGATGGTATCAGGTAGGTAATTGGAGGAGAAGGTTAAAAGGATAGCTGCATCACCACCCAGTTTTTTTACATGAGATACACAAGGAGGGCATCGATGGAGAATCTCCTCCTCTTTAAAAACATGCAAGATCTTTTGAGTAAACTACTCCTTTCAGTGTATTAAAAAAAATCTGTGAGATGAAATAGATTCAATATTTCCACTTTCAGGAGGTTTAAAGTTAGCTAACAGAACTGCTTGAGTCTCATTTCCAGCTTTTATTAGAAGGTTCTTTCCATACCGTTTCAAATTTCCAATGGGAATGGAACCAACCTTGCTCTCAATGCAGTCAGCAGCTTTTATCAAATTTTCCCTCCCTCCTTGTAGATAGCAACATGCCATAAAAGGGGGAGGAAGAGCTCTGGTACATGGGACTGGTCCATGTTCTTCATCCTTTGGAACAAAAGTCAAATGGCTCATCATTCAAGTTTTTCACTGAAAACACTTTCGTGCTGACAACTGAGTCATTTAGAATGTGGCCATGGAGTCTTTGTTGTGCCTCACTAGCTTCCAAGGGAGAGGAAAATTTGATAAAAGCACAAAATGACTGCTTATCTTTTCTAGAATTAATTTAATTCTTTCCACTTTGCCAAATTGCTTCACTACACTGTATAAACATTCGTAATCTAATGATAAGTTTACATTAGTGCAATAAAGGACCCTATTATTTGAATCAAATCCACCAGATTTATTAACACCCTGGTGTCTCAGTGTTTGGTTCTGTCCAACAGCCAAGCCCGTATCCATGTTCATGCCAGAAGTCGTTGCCAGTGCCGTTAAGTCGTCGGATCCAGGGGAGGGAGAACTAAAAGCCAAATCCATAAGTTTAAACCAGTCCACATGCAAAGGTCCAAAAAGTGCACACCCGACACCCAAGAGCCCCTGCACAGACCCCGACAGCATATCAAAAGGACAAACTGGCAGCTCTACTGCTCAGCTTCCCCACCCCAACACACTCCCAAAGCCCACAAAGAGACCCCAAGATGCCAAGCATGCACACATCAGACCACCACACACAAACTGGTTCATCCACCCACCCAAAACTGCTTGGTCATATCAAGAAAGTATCGTAGATCAGTCAGGTATTCGCATTCTCCACCAATGGCACAAGTGAGAGTTGACTCCCAACAGTCCACCCCATACCCTACCCTTTCAGGATAGCACCAGTACGCTTGCAGTGGCCCAGGTATAAGCCAATCCGCCTGCTGGGAGTTCTGCCCCCACTAATGGGGACTGACTCCCCACTCCAACCGTACTGGTGGGCTTCCGGACAAAAGCCAGGAGTCCCACCTCCAAAAACCAGCCCCCCCTGGATTCCGATGGGCTGATCCCCAGAGATGGTTCCGCCCTCAAGATAGCAGTGGGAAAAATCCCATCACCATCTCTTAGGTCCAAACTATCTCGGGTGGCGACTCAACCACCACAACTCCCACAATTAGCTTCTGAATGCAAACCCCTTCCAAAAACGATCCTTCTCAGACTCACCTAAGCAGTAAAATTTTGCGAATGTGGAAATGTCCACGCCATTTAAACCAAAAACTATGTAGGATGATTGTCAGGACCCGGGCCCAAAGGCCAGGGTAAGAATTAGCCCTCACCTCGTCAAGGCGTCCTACTCGAGGAGGGCAGACTCTCAAGATGAAGATCTTTTTATGATCAGGTTTCAGATCTTCTCGACATTTGATTCTAAAAAAAATAGGTTACTAGATTTTAGCCATTTAGTTTGATCTTTTTGTAAATATTTATGGAGCATTTTATCCTTTTTTATTTCATTTAAAATAAACAACTTGAATCTTTTTTAACTGATTTATTCTGAATAATATTGGTTTCTTTTGTAAGTAATCTGGGATCAAGGTTTTACATCTCTTCCAACAGATTGGCCTTATTATTTATCTCCTTTTTTCCAGTCTTTTCTCTCCTCTTGCAAGATTAGATTAATGGGAACCTTTTAATCATCAATTTGCCATTAATAATTTCAAGAGGTTTTGATTTTCAATTTTTATCCATCCAATTTGTACCTGTTATTTTATTTTATGCTATTGAATTTCTATCTTCTGTCTTATTAGTAATTTGGTGAGTGATTTAAGACTGAAGACAGTGTCATATTTTCTCTGAGAATTTCAATCTTCTTTTCCAATTTATCCAGTGTTCACTGGAAATTTTTAATTAGCTTTATTAAAAATACACCATGTTTCTTGGACTGGCGTTTCATTTTGTCACTTTTACTTTTAAATTCAATCATCCCATCATCCAAAAGGATGTTGAGAAATCCCTGATGAGAGAGCTTCAGTAACAAAAATGTTCAGATGAGGCAGAATTTGGCACATATTGTCAATGGCATCCTTCACACCATTATTAAAATACAGTCCAACTTTAGGAGAGTCCTATTCATGATGATTTTGTACGTTTACACATTTGTTTAAAAAGTACCATTTCCATATTTGTGATTTTCCTCAGCAGAAGGATCATTTTACAAAGAAGTCCTTTCAGTCAAAAAGTTTTGTCAAAAATTCATGAATGAATTTTCTTTGTGTTGACAGTTCATCACCACTGATTTAAATACATTTCTCATCCCAGGATAATTGTTATTCCATCAAAAATCCAAAGCTAAATTAAAGTGCATCTAAAATGACATTGGACATAAGAAAATCCATTTTTATTTTTGAAAAAAGGAAAATTTTATAACCAGTTCTTCCTGCATTATTGATTTTTGTTTCAAATTTTCTATCAATAAAATTTAACAGTAGACTTTGATAAGACTGGTAATGATTTAAGACATTCAACAGTATATTGCCCACCTCCATGTTGCAATCTTATTTTGAAATTAAAATCCATCTTTCAGAAAATTCTCAACCCCTCAGAGTCTGGTCACCATCAATAACTGTGTTTTGTTTGACTTTTACCACCACACAGGAATAAATTGCCTTCCAAAACCTCACTAGATGAACTGAGTCAACCATTACTTTTTATTTTCAGTCAATCTTCATTTTTTTTTGTGGCTTTTACATTCTTTTGTTTTTTAAAATCTTGTATTCATTCTTTAGGGAACTCTTATGATTGCATTTCATTTCAGCCCATGGAGATGGACCAATTTAGTTTTCAAAAGAGACTTTCCATTTAAGAGCTCATTCTCTGTATTATTTATTCATAAATTATGTTAAAGTTATTTTCCCAAATGATTAACGCCGGCATGCCCAAAATGAAGTGATTTTGAAATTTAGAAGTTTAAAATGATTTCTTTTTATTTA
Source organism: Macrobrachium rosenbergii (assembly GCF_040412425.1). NCBI lineage: Eukaryota > Metazoa > Arthropoda > Malacostraca > Decapoda > Palaemonidae > Macrobrachium > Macrobrachium rosenbergii. Next base: position 4,566,129 of record NC_089782.1, read on the forward strand.
AAAAAAAAAAAATTACACAATTAAAACAACACGTGATGCAAATGTAAAGGTTTAAATATTGGTTATCAATTTTAAATCATTTTAAAATATAGCAGAAATATCATTACTCATCTGAAAAAGGAAACATTTAAAAGGGGCGATTTTCATAAAATCACGCTAAAATGGATCTTCTGCAAAAAAGTGCCCACTGTAAATTTTTTTAATAACACTTCATTTCTAAAATAAAAAAAGACAAATGTTGAAAAATTTAAACTTTTAAATAATTCTGTCGTCTGATGCTTTGAATCATCAGACCAGAAAGAGTACATATCCTCCATTTAATTCTATATTTATGATAAACAAAACAACAGCGTGATCATGTCTTGATTTACCCAAGCATAAATCTAATGGCCAATTTTGATCTTATGAATCCACTTTATAAAATATTTTTGATGAATATTTAGCAGAATGTTGCCATGGTTTTTAACTGAAAGCACCCAACAGAAAGAACTTTTGTCGATAATAAAAAAAGTTGGTCTCCCCAAATTTTTTCAGTATTTGGATTAAGGGCTATTATCAGACCCACAGCTTCTAAGAGAAATTGGTCTGAGTCATATCCCCACTATCTTTTTTTAGGAAAAAATAAACCAGAACGGGCAGATGGATTATTTAATTTAATTCGGCAAAGTAACAGTTTGATTTTTCAGTTGAATTTTTTTTTATAACATTAATCTGAATAAGATTTTTTGGAACATCAATCTGAAAGGCTATGAACAGATCCATCTGGTCATATATGATTGTCCTTTTCCTGGAGCTGTCAAATTTTCCCTAATCTCTTCTTGTGTGAGTGTTTTTGTTAAACATTTTGACCAATTATTTTTTCCTGTTTGCCATGGCCATTTGCACTTCCACATATTTTAAATCATGAACTTCAGATTTAAGTGATTACATTCTAATTCTTTTAAAGAATTTGGAATTTTTGCTCTTGTACCAGAAAACTTAGATTTTTAACATTTTTCCCTTTTTCAAAATTTTTCCTCAAGCTTCAGTTTAATTCTGTGATTATTTAATAGCATTAGCCATTTTAAACATCCCCATTTACAATGGTGACGGGACATAAATTTTCATTTATTTGTCATTTTTTCAATTAAAAGTGAGCAAGTTCATTTTCAACATGCTTCTTTTTTCTCATTTGCCTGAAGTTAATCTTTATTAGTTAACTTTATCGGCCAACATAAAATTTGGATCATTTCATATATATCATTATTGAATAAATGTTTGTAGATAACAAAAAATCATTATAATTGTTTTAAATCTTAAGGAATTTTCTTCTAATTCAGTTATTTATGTCTTATTTGTCATTGTACATTAAATATGAGGGTTTTATTTTGTTTTTAACAAATTGCAAAAGAGAAAGTACCCTTTTACACAGAGAAAATAATTATAAAAAATTTTGATCATTATTTTGGAGAGAATGAATGGATTCAAATTTTTTCAAAACTTAGTAAAAATTCTAAACTATTGCAAATGACAGACGGACAAAATTGTTCCAAAATCTTTGAAGAAATTGAAGATTTAATACTAGCTATTAGTTTTAAAATTTCAGATTTTTGAATCATTTTGAGCATTCCTTAAAAAAACAAAAAAGGTGATTTTTCACTTCTTTATCATTATTAAAAGACCAATTAAAATGGTGGATTTAGTTAAAAAATGTGAAGAAATAAAGGAATATATAAAAATTTTTTGAATTCCAAATAAAATGATCATTTTGACCATATTTTGATGTAACATCATTCTTATCAATAACTTTCTGGGGCGAATAATTTTTAAACTTGCCTCAAAAATCGTTTCAAAGGGGATTTCTGAAAGAAATTTTTCTAGCAAATATTAAAATGATTTTGCCAAAAATCTAATTTTTTTCATGAATTCCTCAAAATGGTTAAATTCAAGGTTTGGTGTTTGTTGCAAAATGAAGGTAAAGATTTTTTTTTTTTCAGAATAATTATGTATTTTCCACCGGAGACGTTTTTACGATCATTTTGTTTTGTTTTAATGATTTTTTGTTCATCTTTTTCAAAGTTATCATTCAATATTGAAAATCATCCAAAATGAAGAATGCTAAAGGATTTTTTTATTTTGTTGTATTTTACTGAATGAAATTTTACACATTTTGATGATAACACTTTAGTAAAGAATAATTGTTTCGCTGGATCCAGAGCATTTCTGAGCATCAATTCTCCTTCAAATTTTGGATCAGCCCTGGATGAAGGAAAATTTTTTCAAGGTCTTCACCAAAAATCAGACCAATTAAAATCAACCACTGTTGGATAAAAAAGCAAATGATGCTAAGATTTACCGAAGGAATAATTTATTTTGGCTTTGGGGATGATTGAGTGAATAATGTTGTGGAATAAAAAATTGACTGATTTATAAATTTTTTTTCAAATCAGTTGATTTGAATTGGTGTTCAGGGTCTTTGGTTGATCTGTGAATATTAAAGGTATGACATATTTTTTGATGTTCATTAATTTAAATGAAATCTGTGCACCAATGTATAATTTGTCATTGAAGTAACGAACAATATGATTTATTGAACTCAGATGTATTTGTTCTGGTCAAAACCTTCAAGAAACCTAGGACTTTTCAGGAGTCAGAGCATATGTCTTCCAAAACACTGAAAATTTCATTGTTTTCAAATTATAAAATTATCATTATTTGGGGAATATTTCTTGTAGACATTTTTTGGTTGTTGCAAAAGGACGTGACAGGTAAATGATTTATTTTAAAGGGAATTTTTGTTAATTATTAATGCTGATGCGATTTTTGAAAATTTTGAACAAGCTCGAATCTTAAAATTGGGATTGTTAGTTGATTTGATTATTTAAATATGAAAAATTTTAGTCCTAAAGGATTATAATAATTATTTTTTCATTTGCATTCCATATTTTTATGAATTGATGTAGCACTTTATAATGTTATTAAGACGAAAAAGGTTCTTCTGACGGGTCAAGAAATGACAACAAAAGGGGAGTTCTACTAAACTAGTCCAGGAAAGCAACTTTTTTATGGTTTCACCAAAGTTTCTAAATATTCTTTTTACTTTCAGTTTAAATCCAAAAATGACCTATAATTTCCAAATGATTGATTTTTAAGAAAGATTAATATTATGTTTAACATTGATTACTTTTAAAATTATTATTTTTTTCGATCATTGGTCCAAGTCAAAGATTGGACCGAATTGTTAAAATCCTTTTTCTTTTTCTTTCTGATTTCAAGATCTTTACAGGAAAATTTATTAAATGAACCTGAAAGAATTAATGCTCTTTTTGTTCACCACTATCAGCAAATTTGTCCAATTGCCCAAGACTGAATTGTTCAATGTTTTTTATCTATACTTTTGAAAACCACCTTTCAAGGAGGAGAGATGTCTTCCAAAAGAAATGAACCTATTTTCAAATTTTTATTATAAAATTATCATTAGCAATGGAGGAACTATTTCTTTTTTTTTCTCTTCAGACCACAAATTCTAGAATATTTTTATTTTTGTTGGCTGAGTTTTTTGATTGCCAAAATGAAGCTCATGATCACTAATTGTTTCTTTTATATTTTTAACTTAGATCCTCTCGGATGGCCAACAATGATCATTTGGTCGATTTAGGTAAGTTTCAGAATTTTTAAAATGTCACTGTGGATGCTGGAACATCATCCACCCATTTTACATGAGAACTCCCACAAGGATGGCATCCGATGGAGATCTCCTCACGGTCTTTAAAAATATGCACATTTCTGCAAACGTTCTTTTCAATGAACGAAGATTTATCATGTGGAAGTTCAAAAAATTCAATATTTCCAATTTTTCAGGAGGTTTAAAGTTAGCTAACAGAACTGCTTGAGTCTCATTTCAAATTTTACCTGAAGATCTTCTTTCACATGCCGTTTTAAAGATTTCCAATATATTGCCACTGGACAACAGCTGTTTCTCCCAGCATCATACTCCCAAGACATTTTTTTTTGAAATCTTCCTAAATTGGATACCAATTTTCCTCTTATAAAGTCTTTAAAAAAGAATATAGTGTTAAAAATTATTTTTGACATGTCAATGTCCACTTCAGTTTCATTTGACTTTTTCTTCAAATTTTTCATCATTCAAGTTTTTATTGAAAACACGTTTTTAAAAGGCTGATTTATATCAGATTGGGATAAGTCCATGGATTTAATAGCGGAAAAATCTTGTCCAGCAAAATTTAGCATCTATTAGGAACAGAAGATTAAATGAATTTCCATTTTGAAGTAATTCAATTTTCAGAAGAGGTACAAATGGTAATTATTTTTCTGCACTTCAGACTTGAAGTAGTGCAATAAAGGCCTGCCATATTTTGAATCAAATTTCAGTAGATTTATGTCTTGTTTCATTAAAAATTATTTGTTTAAAAATACCTTACCCTCCATCCATGTTATTTTTAACAGTTTCCAAAGCCACTATCGGCTCTCACCAGAGAAGACAGGTGTTTGAAACCGTCAAAGTTTAATGTCCATTTTTTACAAATGTCTCTCAAAGTCCACAAGAAGTTCTATTTAGATCCATTCTTTGGAACCATGGAGTGTTTGCTGGACAAAATATGCTATCAAGGATCTTGGATAAACAGCTCCACCAGAATTTGCTGAACTTTAAATTCACTAAAAAAGCCAAAGGTGAAGATGTAAGTTGAAGCATGCAATCAGACCTCAACACTTATAAAGGTCTTAAGCCCAAAATTTGGCTTGGTCATATCAAACTGGGTTTCTTCATTGAGAAGATTATTATTATTATTATTAAAATAGTTTAACCAGACCACTGAGCTGACCATCAGCTCTCATAGGGCTGGCCGTGAAGGATTAGGATGGAATGACAAGTCTAGGTCTCAGGGCCTAGCACTGGGACCTAATAGGTCACTTTGTCAATGATGATAAATGAAAATGAAAATGAAAAAATTAAAATTGTAAAAGGCATATGCTTTCATACTGGAACACACTCATACAATAAATACATTTAAACTCATGCTTCCATACATACTCACTAAAAAGGTATATTAAAATTTAAAATAAATTAAACAAAATTTTAAAATCATAAAATTTACTTGTTTTAAAATTTTCATACTGATTGATTGTTTTTTTTATATTTTTCCAATTAATTTGCAGCTTCTCATGAACATTAAAATGGGTGATTGAAAATGTTGAAAGATTCTGACAAAATTTCTTTCATCGGTCTATTTCCAAAATTTGATATTCGTTGCAGGTTATATTTTGGACATTCACATAGTACATGCTTAACTGTTATCAGCACATTGCAATCTGGGCATTTGGGAAGAGGGCCACATGGACTGTTCATTAAGTGTCCATGTGTCAAACGAGTATGGCCTATTCTGAGACGTGTTCAGAATTACTTGTGCTTGTCTCTCTCTTTGATATGATGAACTCCATTTTCCAACACTGGATTTTATCTGTTTTAATTTATTATTTTCAGGTTCTTCATGTTCCATATATTTTGCCATTTTTTTACAATGACTGTTTTTATATATTTGTATAGTCACTGATAGGGATGTCTACATTTGTTCTTGTCATGTGGAGTTGCTTCTTTAGCTGCTTTGTTTATCAGCCTCTTCATTTCCTTTAATCCCTACATGGGCAGGGATCCAACATATTTCAATATTTTTTCCCTTATTATACAATTTATGGATTGAGAACTTTTTATTTGTTGTACAATATTATTTTGGGATTTATAGCTTTGAATAGCTTCTATAGCACTTCTTGAGTCACTATAAATTACAAAATTATTAATGAGACTTCTTTAATTATTTTTATGGCTGATACTATTGCACATAACTCAGCTGTAAATACAGAGGCTTTGTCTGGGAAAGAGAACTGATACGTTTTGTTTTGGGATACTGCAGCATATCCCACTCCGTGTTGTGATTTAGATCCGTCAGTGTATATTGCGTAATGTGGACCTTTTCGGATTATATGCTCTACTGCATGTTGTCTATGGTATTCTGGAGTATATGAATGATTTTTTGATAAATATTTCAAGTGTGTACAAATTCTCATTTTATTCATTGTCCAAGGAGGAGGCAATTTTAATATTACAGGTAATTGTATATTTATATTTAGTGACTCAAACAATCTTCTAGCTCTAATTGGGAAAGAAGGTGGATGATTGTTTATAAACACATCTCTTAATCCAAATAATTTTGGTTGGAGAATCATTTGTCTGAATTCTCAGAGCACTCTTCATTGTTACTAGCTCTCTATGGAGAGACAAAGGTAGTTCACCACATTCAACTTGTAAAAAGATGATGTTGGTGATGATCGAAAAAGCTCCTGAACATATTCTAAGGCCCTCATTATGAATTGGGTCTACCGTTTTCAGCGTTGCATCTGATGCCGAGCCATATATTTCACTTCCATAATCAATGATAGACAGCACTGTTGCTTTATACAATAAAGTAAGGGTATGTCTATCGGCTCCCCAAGTAGTGTTCGACAGTTTTTTAATTAGGTTTAATGCTCTTTTACATTTTGATTTCATGTATGTTATGTGGGCTTTCCAGTTCATGTGAGTATCAAATACTAATCCTAAAAATTTTGCTGTTTGGCCAATTGGTATACTATGGTTTCTGATTTTTAAGTCTATTTCTTCTCCTTTTTTCCATTTTTTGTTTTTATAAAACATGATTGCTTGGGTTTTATCTATGGAAAATTTAAAGCCTACAGATAAAGCCCATTCATCTATTTTTACTATGCTTTTATTAATGATTCGTTCTGCATGTTTTATTCGAGATGCTGAATAATATATGGCAAAATCATCCATATACAGGTTACTTTTAATACCAATAGGTAGATTTTTACTGATATCATTAATTGCTAAAGTAAACAGTGTGCCACTAAGGACGCTTCCCTGTGGAACACCATTTTCAAGAGGAAATGTTCTAGACAGAACATCATCAATTCTCACCTGAAAACTGCGATTTGTCAAAAGTTTTGTATAAACCTAGGTAAATGTCCACAGATGTTGTTGTTTTGTAAAGTTTTTAATATAGCATACCTCCATGTAGTATCATATGCTTTTTCAATGTCAAAAAAGACAGCTACAGTAATTTGTTTTCGTTCAAAACCTCGGCGTATATGGTCTTCTAAGTTACAGAGAGAATCCAATGTAGATCTGTTACACTGTGACCCAAACTGAGTGGGAGTTAAAATTTTATTTTCTCGAATGTGCCATGTTAGTCGAGCATTTACCATTTTCTCTAGTAATTTGCACAAACAACTTGTTAAAGAAATTGGTCTGTAATTATTTACATTACTGGGATCTTTTCCAGGTTTGGGGATTGGAATAATTATAGCTTTACGCCATTCATCAGGAAATAAATTTCTAAGCCATAAATGGTTATAAAACTCTAACAAGTATGTCTTTGCCAAAGGTGCTAAATGGCATATCATTTCAAAACAAATATTGTCACCTCCAGGGGCAGATTTATTGCTGTTCAACAGAGCAAATTCTAGCTCTTCCATACTAAATTTTCTATTATAATATATATCTTCTATTGTTTCAAAATTTATTGTTATTAATTCTATATTATTTTTTTTGTGCAGAAATGCTCATCTAAATTTTTGTTCACTACTTACTTTTGCTAAATTTTCACCTATTACATTACTAATTTCTTTAGGATCAAGTATTCTTTTCCCATCTTTATTATGGCATGTCTAGGTGGTTTAACATGGGTACCATTTATTTTCCTGAATTTTTCCCATATTTTTGTATGGGAGTATTTTTAGAGAGATCTGATACATATTTTTTCCATGAAATGATTCTTCCTTGAATTACTTCTCTTTTAAATTTTGCAGATATTTTATTATATACAGAGGTTTTAATGTATCAATTTCTAATAATAATATAGTCAGTTTTTTGTAAGGTTCCTTCTAATATTGGTAATGTTTTGTTTAATTTACTGAATTTTCTATTCAAATTATTTAGTCGTCTTCCAATTTGGTGTTTTATTTTTATTAATTCTGTTAGTTTTTCAGACCACCATGGGACTTTGTGTTTTGTTGGATGAGATTTGGATTTTGGTATTGCTTTATCAGCAGCATTTGTAATGAAATCAACAAGAAATTTATTAGTTTCATTATGGTCTTTCAAATATTCAAATGGTGGGATATTCCTGGTGTGGAATTTCATATTGTTCCCAATCTGCTTTATAAATGTTATAGTGAGGGGCATGTTTGGTGGGGTTATTTTGTAATAAAGAAATTAATATTGGGAAATGATCACTTGTATGCAAGTCATCAACTGTATTCCAGTCCAATCTGTCTACTATGTTTGTTGTACATAGAGTTAGGTCAATTGAGGAATATGTTCCATGTGTTTTAGAAAAATATGTGCTGATTTCGTCATCATTTATACAGCACATGTCATATGAATCTATGAATTCCTTCTATTTTATTTCCTATTCTATTTGATTCTGTACAATTACAGTCCCACATTGGGTTGTGGGCATTAAAATCACCTACTATTAACGTTGGTTCCTTAGTATTATTAAGTAATTCTTTGATTTTGTCAACGTCATAATTTTTATTAGGTTGATTGTACAAATTATGAATTACATAATTATCGTTTTTTATTCGTATTCTAATACTCGACGTTTGCAGATCAGTAAAGTTTACAGGTACTTTGTCATAACATACTTTGTTATGTACATATATAGCAGTACCTAAATTTTCCTTCTTCCTCTCTTAGATGAAGATGCTAAGGTATATTTACCTATCGTTAATATTGTTTTGTTGACATGTTGCAAACATAATATCATTGGTTCACATTCTTTTAATAACCGTTGTATTTCTCCTAGGTGTAATCTGGTCTGTAGACCATTTACGTTCCATTGTATAATATAACTATTGAAAAATTTTTTTATAGCGGTCGGGTTTTACTCTCTTTTTCGGTATTATCAATTTGGAATTTTTCTAATCATTTACTCACGACATTCATCTGTTTTTCCTTATAATAGACTAAGTGCTCAATGCACATGCACCCTTTTCATGGTTACTCAAATCTGTGTTTTCTTTTTTTCTATATTTCATAAAATTTCTTATAATGTTTGTTAAACCATCTTTTGTTATGCTTTTGTTGTTATTGCATAATTCAATGAAACAATCATTACATCCACAAGTATTATCATGTGTATTTCTCTTTCATCATTTGCTCTTGTTCCAATTACTGAGAAGGAGTAATCTCTTCTCCCTTGACATAATCATTATCATCTATGGTATGATTCTCTTTCACTTCTTCAGTGTTCTCGACATTTGCCTTCATAGGTTCTATTATTATTTTAGGAGATAAAGGTATATTCTTAGCTTGTTTTTGTTTTTGTTCCTTTTTCATCTCCTTTATCTTTGGTTTAACTGATGTTTCTCTAATAATAGTTGGTTTCTTCTTGTTTTGGGTGGTGTTCTCTCCAAAGGCCTTTTTTTATCTTTAATTTCCAGTCTATCTCTACCCTCTTCTGTTACTTTAGTAGCAGCATCCTCCTCTGTTTCTATTTGCATTAATATTTCAAATGAATTGGATAAAATATTATCCATCTCATTTGTACCTGTTTCTTTATTTTTACTATTTTATTTTTTTATTTCTAAATTATTAATTTTTTCTTGAGATTTACTTTTCTGTGCTCTGTTATTTCTATCTGTTTCCGTTTTTGCTTCATTTTTTGCTCTTGTTATTGAGGAATATGAATGTTTCTTAGATGGATCTTGCATTCCTCTCACTTTTAATTCTAATTTAGCCTCTTTTATAGACATCCCTGTTCGTTCTTGTAGTATTTTCAATTCTGTATTGTATATGTAGTACACACATTCTTTGGATCTTGCATGATGATTTTGTCCACAGTTTACACATTTTGGTTCACTACATTTCCATTGTGTGGCATGTTCAGTCAGATCCACAATAAGCACATACAGGTTCATTTCGACAGTTTTTTTTGTGTGTCCATACTTACTACAATTTTGACATTGCAGTGGTTTGGGAACATAAGGTCTCAATTCTCTATTTTGGCCTAAAATTTTTATTTTTTGAGGTAGATCTTGACCCTCAAATTTTATTTTTGCAATTCTTAATGTTTTTTATTATTTTGTTTACTTGGTATTATATATACCTCACAGTCTTGGATTTTGTATATCTTTTTTTAAGAGAGTCCAACAGTATTTTTTTTGTCAACTGGTTCGTCATTGTTTTTCAGGAAGTACAATAGTACCCTGAATGCTGTTCATAGTGTCATGTTTTTTTTACTTTTTGTTATTTATATTCTCAACATTTTTTATTGAAATAGTCCTCAGACTGGTTTTTGTTGTGGCTTCTATAAGCCAAGTCTTCATTTTTATTTGTCTAAACGACATTTCTGTCGTTGAGTGTCTATTTAATAAAAATTTTCTAGTTTTAGGGCTGAAATATTTTTTGTTCTGTTTCCATGGTTAGAAACCTTGACCAACTTCCACTCCCAAAGAGGAGTCGAAGTGAGTCAAGGTTGGGTCAAGACGATATTTACTTTTTTTTGATTTGTTGTGTACTGGAGCATAAGGTTCCAGTGTGATTATATTTGGATTCTTTTTTTGTTTTTCCAAAGAAAGGTTGTTACAGGAGGTTCCATCGGTCGTCATCTGTGCCGAGTCACTATGCCATCAGGGTCCAGGGGTACTTGAATCTTTATTTTCACTTTGCATAAAAGATTTGAGGGGAGAAAAAAAAAAACCTGAAAACCTTAAAAGATATCATCAGCCTTTCATGGAGTTCATTCCTCCACTAATGGCACAAGTGAGAACTGACTCCCAAATGTCCGCATCCCTACCCTACCCCAAAGGGGATGGCACAACATGATTAGAGTGGCTCAAGTGTAAGCCAACCTGCTTGATAGGACTGAGAGCATTACTAGAATACAATCATCCCCACCCTAATCACATTATGGGCAAACCGGACAGAATGCCGAGAGTCCTATTCCCAGAACTAGACCCCCTGGAATCCGTGGTCCAGTCCGTAGAATAGTTCCGCCTGAAAACTCAGGTCCGAACATTATCGGGCAGTTGATGGTCCTGCCACGGTTCTCACTATTTAGCTTCGGATATAAACCCAATCCCAGCTATGATACCTTTTCCTATTTACCAGGTCCAAGAAATTTGTACTGAAAGTGAAAATATCCACGCCATTTAAATCGAAAGGTTTGTAGGTGATCCGTCAGGGCCGGGCTCTTATTCTTCATAAGAACGAAGAAGAAAAGCCAGGCCCCTTACCCCCTCACCACGTGAAGGAACCTACTTCGAGGGGGTAAAACAGTTTAACCAGAAAGGTGACTTTTCAGCTCTTTTAAATTGAAAAATATCTTTTTAATTAAAATAAGAATTTCAAACTGATCCAAATAAGTCAAAGTGTCTGGATGAATGAATGTGAAAAAGGAACTGCACTGCCATGTGAAACTCATTATAAGTAATTATCAAGTTGTTTTACTCACTAACAATGTATTAAAATTTAAAACAAATTTATTAAAATTTTTAAAGCCATTTTTTAAAATTCAAAATTCTGTTTAAATTATTTCTTTTTTTAATTTATCAATGTGTTCAACTCTTGAATTTTCATTTATTGAAAAGCTTGAAAATACATTGCAGGTTTTTACAAATTTCATTTTGTAAAATTTTGAGTTTTGATTTTTTTATTTTTCCATGGAAAATTTATTTCCATCAAGTTTGACTTATGAACATTTCTTTGTTTTCTACATTTTCATCCCATGGCAAAGTGGTGGTTAAAAATGAATAAATGATTTTCCACCCATAAATATTTATTTTTGCCAGAAAATGTATGAATTTCTAATTAATACATCAGTGGAATATTTTCTTTTCATTGCAACTTTAAAGTTTTGCCAGAATAACATTCATTGATATTCAAAGATCTTTTTGATGTATCTGTTCTTTTTGAAGATTTATCATTTTGCAAAATTTGGATGATTTTGAACAAGGATTTTGATTATTATTTTATTTAAAATTTTTAATTTCCAGACCACAAGCTGAGATCAGCTCAATAGGGCTGACAAAAGATTGCTTTAAACCATCTTTCTTTTAAAGAAAAAAATTAAGGGACCCAATATGGGTCCTTGTCCTGATGATAATTAAAATGAAAATCACTATCATAAACACTCATACAATAAATACATTTATTTAGGCTTTCCTTACATAATACAGTATTCAGTAAATTTTAAAAAAAAATAATGTAAGATCCAATTGGTATAAGATATATTAATTTAAAATATTTTAAAAAAATCTCAAATTTACTTTTTTAAAATCAAAATGTTTTTTTCATTTTTAAAATTTTTTTATATTTTATTAATTAAATTACAGTTCTTCAAGAACATCTGCTTTGAAGAATTGAAAATGTTTTTGACAAAATTTCTCTTTATTGATCTATTTCCAAAGTAAGATAATTCGCTGCATGGTTATATTTTGGACATTCACACAAAATGTCTTGTAATTTACTCTCATCTGCATCTGGTTTTTGGGCCACATGGACTGTTCATTAGTTCCATGTGTCAGACGAGTATGGCCTATTCTGAAGATTTTTTTACTTGGTGTGTGTCTCTCTTTGATATGATGAACTCCATTTTTAACATTTTATTTTATCTTTTTTATTTATTATTTTCAGGTTCTTCATCCCATATATTTTGCCATTTTTTTATGATGATACCCATTTTATGTAATCTTGTATAATCAGTAACAGGGATATTCACATTTGTTCTTGTCATGTGAGTTGCTGCTTTAGTTTTGCTTTTTTTTCATTTCCTTTAATCCCTAATGTTTTTGCAGGGATCCAAAAATATTCAATATTTTTTCCATTTTTTTTTATGGATTGATATAATTTAATTTGTTGTACATATTATTTTTTGATTTGTTTTGAATATTTTCTATAGCACTTCTTGAATCACTGAAAATCACAAAATTATTGAATGATTTATTTTCTTTAATTATTTTTATAGCTGATGCAATTCCATATAACTCAGCTGTAAATACCTCAGCTTTTAAAGAAGAGAGAACTGATAAGTTTTGTTTTGGGATACTCAGCATATCCCACTCCTGTATTGTGATTTAGATCCATCTGTATATATTATGTAATGTGGACCTTTTGGTTTATATGCTAGTTTGCATTTGTCTTTGGTATATCTGTTATTAATATGATTTTTTGATAAATATTTCAAGTGTGTACAAATTCTCATTTTATTCATTGTCCAGGAGGAGGTGATTTTAAATTACAGGCAATTGTATATTTATATTTAGTGACTCAAACAATCTTTAGCTCTAATTGGGAAAGAAGGTGGATGATTGTTTATAAACACATCTCTTAATCCAAATAATTTTTGGTTGGAGAATCATTTGTCTGAATTCTCAGAGCACTTTTCATTGTTACTAGCTCTCTATGGAGAGACAAAGGTAGTTCACCACATTCAACTTGTAAAGATGATTTTGGTGATGATCGAAAAGGCTCCTGAACATATTCTAAGGCCTTCATTATGAATTGGGTCTAAATGTTTTCAGAAACTTGTCTGATGCTGAGCCATATTATATTTCACTTCCATAATCAATGATGGACAAACTGTTGCTGTTTTATACAATAAAGTAAGGGTATGTCTATCGGCTCCCCAAGTAGTGTTCGATAGTTTTTTAATTAGGTTTAATGCTCTTTTACATTTTGATTTCACATATGTTATGTGGGCTTTCCAGTTCAAGTGAGTATCAAATACTAATCCTAAAAAATTTTGCTGTTTGGCCAATTGGTATACTATGGTTTCTGATTTTTAAGTCTATTTCTTCTCCTTTTTTCCATTTTTTATTTTTATAAAACATGATTGCTTGAAGTTTTATCTATGGAAAATTTAAAGCCTACAGATAAAGCCCATTCATCTATTTTTACTATGCTTTTATTAATGATTTCATCGTTCTGCATGTTTTATTCGAGAATTTGAATAATATATGGCAAAATCATCCATATACAGGTTACTTTTAATACCAGTAGGTAGATTTTTTACTGATATCATTAATTGCTAAAGTAAACAGTGTACTAAGGACGCTTTCCTGTGGAACACCATGGACAAATAGAGGAAATGTTCTAGACAGAACATCATCAATTCTCACCTGAAAACTGGATTTGTCAAAAGTTTTGTATAAACCTAGGTAAATGTCCACAGATATGTTGTTTTTTTGTAAAGTTTTTTAATATAGCATACCTCCATGTAGTATCATATGCTTTTTCAATGTCAAAAAGACAGCTACAGTAATTTGTTTTCGTTCAAAACCTCAGCGTATATGGTCTTCTAAGTTAGAGAGAGAATCTAATGTAGATCTGTTACACTGTGACCCAAACTGAGTGGGAGTTAAAATTTTATTTTTTCTCGAATGTGCCATTTAGTCGAGCATTTACCATTTTTCTAGTAATTTGCAAAACAACTTGTTAAAGAAATTGGTCTGTAATTGTTTACATTACTGATCTTTTCCAGGTTTGGGGATTGGAATAATTATAGTTTTTTAAGCCATTCATCAGGAAATAAATTTTAAGCCATAAGTGGTTATAAAACTCTAACAAGTATGTCTTTGCCAAAGGTGCTAAATGGCATATCATTTCAAAACAAATATTGTCACCTCCAGGGGCAGATTTATTGCTGTTCAACAGAGCAAATTCATATTCTTCTCTTCCATACTAAATTTTCTATTATAATATATATCTTCTATGTTTCAAAATTTATTGTTATTAATTCTATATTATTTTTTTTGTTAAAAAATGCTCATCTAAATTTTTGTTGCTACTTACAGTTTTTTAAATTTTCACCATTATTACATTACTAATTTCTTTAGGATCAACAATTCTTTTCCCATCTTTTATTATGGCATGTGAAAGGTGGTTTAACATGGGTACCATTTATTTTCCTGAATTTTTCCATTTTTTTGTATGTTAAAGATTATTTTTAGATTTTTTCTGATACATATTTTTTCCATGAAATGATTCTTCCAATTACTTTCTTTTAAATTTTGCAGATATTTTATTATACAAAGGTTTTAATGTATCAATTTCTAATAATAATATAGTTTTTTTTTGTAAGGTTCTTCTAATATTGGTAATGTTTTGTTTATTTTACTCAATTTTCTATTCAAATTATTTAATCGTCTTCCAAATCAAAAATTAAAGTGTTTTATTTTTATTAATTCTGTTAGTTTTTCAGACCACCATGGGACTTTGTGTTTTGTTGGATGAGATTTGATTTTGGTATTGCTTTATCTTTCAGCTGCATTTTGTAATGAAATCAACAAGAAATCATAAAGTCCTATTATGGTCTTTCAAATATTCAAATGGTGGGAAAGATGGTGTTTTTCATATAAAATAATCTGCTTTATAAATGTTATAGATGAGGACATGTTTGTGGGTTATTGATTTTTATAAAATGAAATTAATTCATCACTTGTATGTCCAAGTGTCAACTTTATTCCAATCCAAATCTGTAAATTAGATTTTCAAGAGTTGTCACAAATTGAGGTTCATGTTCCATGAATGTTTTAGAAAAATTGTTGATACAATGTCATTTTTCAAATGTCAAATTTGAAGTTATTCACATTTTAATTTGAGTCAGAAAATAATGGCATTGGGTTAATAAAAATAGAAATTATTTAATCAATTTTACATCAGGTTCAACTTCTTTAAAATGAAATCATTTTTATTTTTTTGTTGTATTTAAAGATTAAAAAATTATTCAATCATTTTATATGAACGTCAAGTGAAAATATGAATTCAGGATTCAAAAAGGCAATTGCCAAAAAAAATTAAAGGTATTTGTCAAAAATACATTTTTCATATATATGAATGTTTTTTCAGATTCAAATAAGATTATTTCATTTCATTGAGGAATTTCATTTCTTTGATTAAAATAAATACGAATTTGGTTCATATTTTTTAATTATAAATGTTATATAAATTATATTAATTGATCATTTAGTGATCTGAATGTTAAATTTATAAATATTATTGAAAATATTTCAAATACAATATTCAAGATTGTATATTTCAGTATTTTGGAATGATCCATTTTTATAATACTTTAAATTCATCAATTTTGAGTGTTAATTTATTTCAAATTAATAATATAAAATTTAACTAGAAATTTACTTTATTTCATAAATATCAAGAAAAGACATTATTTAATCAGTTTTTTTTTTGTTATTTTGAGCGACAAAAAAAGTTTTATAAAAATTATACCAAAAATCAAAATTTGAAAAATTTTATTCAATATTTTTAAAATTTTTCAATGAATATAAATGATTGATTTTAATAGGTTTAATTGAAAAAATCTTCTTTCATTGACATATATCTGATTATTTGAATCAAATGATTTCCCTTTTTGTTTGTTGATTTCCCCTGAATATTTGTACATTTTTGAAGATTATATATCAATGCTATTAATTTTTTTGTTCTTTATAGATTTTCTCATTGGTGGAATTTTAAAAACCCTGTCTGGTATTTATTCCTTAATGAATAATATCTGACAATCTTTGATTTTATTAAAGGCATCTTTTTATATTCCTCATTCTTTTTCTACAGAACTAAGAAAAGTATTAGTTTTTTGTAGCTCCTCTGGTTTTTTTTAAATATTACTAAAAATGGAATATTTTTGTAAGAGGGACAGATCCATTTTTGCAAAATAAGAATCTTTGAATTTTAACTAATTTTTATGTATTTCTAAATTATTCTAGAATTTTTTGATTTTGAAATTTTTTTCATCAAAGTTTGACTTAATGTTTTTTGTTTTTTAGTTATAAATTTTTTTTTTAAAACCTTTGAAAATCCTTTTTGAAATGAGATTAGGAAAATAAAAGGTTTTAAAATTTTTGAATTAATAACACTTTAATTTGAATACATCATGACAGTTTTGAAAACCAAAAATTGGTCAAAAATGATTCTCAATTCTTTTTGATTTTGTTTTCCAAAATCAAAGGTGACATAAATTTTTTTTTTCATTGTTCATTCTTTACTCATTTAAAAAAGTTTTGACCTTGCAAAGACATTCTAAGGTTCAAAAATTGTTCAAGGAAACTGTGTTAGATTCCAATCTTCAATTTAAAAGACACTTTCAGACTATTCTATATTTAGCATTCTTTTATATATATACCATTTTTTATATTTGGTTTTAATATTTAAATCTTTATATATAAATATTATATATATTTCCTCATGGATCATATATTATTATTTATATTGTCTAGTTATTCATTATTTATATATACAATTGCATGAAAGATATTATATGTTAAAAATAATTGTAAATTATTTTCAAAAAGATTTTTAGATGTAATATGAAACTATTTCATGTGGTTTATAATATAGTCTTCAGTGATTTTCATATGATATATAGGAACATTTCATTTTGAAGTGTCAATAAATAGTGTTTATTTTTCAATCTAAAATAAATTTTCAATTTTTCATTCTTTCAATTCTGCACAATTGATTCCATTTCTCATGCAACAGTCAAAAATAATTTATGTATAAAACACCTTATCATAAAATTTTAATTTACTTCCAAAATTGTTTTTAAGATTTATAGGTTGAGTATAAAGAGATTCTCAGTTGTTTTTGCTTTTATCATAAATATCTTGGATAATCTTAGATTTGATATACGTACCATTGAGAGTCACCCATAATTGTTTCAGGATTAATGTTAAACAATATTTATTATTGGATTTAGTTGGGGGAGAAAAAATATATATCAGATTGATGTTCTCCAATAGTTTCAGATTTATACATTCTTGCCTGTCAGCCAAGGTTATTTTATTTATACAAACATGGAGTTAACATGGACATATTTATATCAAATTTTGCCTGTTAAAAGCATATATAATATATAATGATTTTTTACCCTTAATTTGAAGGCAATCTATTGTTGGATATGAAGGAAGGATTTTGAAAAGGCTCCCTAAAAAGGGAATGCATAATAGGATATAAGGAATTTTTTTAAAAGGCTTATTTCATTCCATGAATTTGAAATTTTAGGCATAATTTTTAAATCAGAAAGTCCATACTGTAAACATCCCATTGAAAAAAAGATATAGTTTTGTAAAAATTTTAAACAAAAGGACTGCACTGAGATTGAAGAGTTTAAAAAATTGCAATATTATCTGAATTTTACAAAATTTACAGGTTTGAAGTGAAGGATGGATGGATGGATGGATGTATGATATTTAGGGCAAAAGCCCAGGCACTGGGGCCAACAAGGCCATTCAGCGCCGTAATGGAAAGAAAATAAATTATGTTGAAAAAAGTTATGAATTCATGAAGGAAATGATTAATAAATAAAATGAAGTGATGATGACCAATAAATAAGGGTATGAAGTTTAATGAATGATGTGCTATATACATAAAAAAATTAATGTCATTAAAATTCTACGTGATGTAATAAATTATTAAATAAAATTAAATATCGTTAAAAATTTTAATACACTTTAAAAAAGAGATGATAGCAGAAATATCTGCTTCATCTCCCAAAATATCAGACAGGGATTTACCCTGAAAATATCTCTCTCTTTGGTTAAAATATCTGGGGCAGACCACCAGAATGTGCTCCACTGTTAGTGTCTCGTCACAGTAAGCACACTCTGGAGGGCTGCTTCCTTCTAAAATAAACTGATGGGTCAGACGAGTGTGCCCAATCCTTAATCTCGTTAAAATAACCTCTGTTCGTCTGTCAAGCTGGAATGACGAAGACCACGGTAGTACATTATCCCTAATATTTCTATATTTCTTATTATTGGCAAGAGGGGAGAAGTCCATCTTTCTTGCCATTTGTTTTAAAACATAAGATCTAATGGGACCTTTTAGATCTGTATGAGGCACACTTTTCTAAAAGAGGTTTCTGATAAAATACTAGCAGCTTTCGCTTCCCTATCTGCCATCTCATTTCCACAAATCCCCACGTGAGAAGGGACCCAACAGAAAGAGACTGATTTACGTCGACAATATAAATGGAAAAAGCCACTCCTGAACTTTTTGAATTAATGGATGAAAGCTATTAAATTTTTTAATAGCTTCTAAGGTGCTTTTAGAGTCTGAGTATATGACAAAATTAGAGTCACTACTTTGAAAAACTAAATCCAGGGCAGAGACTACGGCTGTTAATTCGGCAGTAAATATTGATGCAGAGTCAGGTAATTTAGCTGTGTACGCTGTATCACCAAGGATAACAGCACAACCAACACCACTATCTGACTTTGATCCATCTGTATAAATTTTTGTAAAATTAGTATGGGTAACATCGTGCTCCAAGAATTTTCCCTAATCTCTTCCTCAGTGCAGTCCTTTTTGTTAAACAGTTTCTTACATATTGATGCTTCTGGGATAAGCCATGGAGGATTTACAGGATATTCTACTTCCAGGACTTTCTGGGATTTAAGGTGATTATTCCTAACATCCTTCATTCAGTCTAATTTGGAATGGTTTAGAAGCTCTTGTACCAGAAAACTTCGTGAGTCTGTTTCCTTTAGTGCTTGAAAGGAGGGATTTTTGGGAGCACTTTTCATTCTAGCCATGTATCTTAACCCTAGCTCTTGCCTTCTTAGATCAAGGGTAAATGATCTGTGTCGACATAAATGCTTTCAACAGGCGAAGTTCTAAAAGCCCTGAGCATATTCTCAACCCCATGTTGTGTACAACATCCAGTTCCTTTAGCTTGGTTTTACAGGCTGAGGAATAAATCTGACAGCCATAGTCTAGCTTAGATCGACACAGAGAGTCATATAGCCTCAGAAGGGATTTCTTATCAGCCCCCAACTAAATCCAGAGACAACCTTTAAAATATTCATAGATTGTTTAACATTAAACTTTAAGGCATTTATGTGGCTGGCCCATGTTAATTTATGGTCAATAGTCATCCCCAGAAATTTAACTTCACTCTCATAAGGAAGGATGGACCCTTTTAAACTAAGTGTGGGAACCTCTTCCACACGCTGGCACCTAGTGAATCTTACTGCAACTGTTTTGGAAGAGGAGAATTTGAAACCATTCTCATCAGCCCACTTAGTAATAGCATTAATAGACCTTTGCAAATGTTTACATACAGACAAGGAATCATATCCTGTGCAGTATATTGCAAGGTCATCGACAAAAAGCGAGCATTTAACAGGGATGAGATTTTTTTCAATCACACTATTTATTGCCACTGAAAAAAGTGTTACACTTAAAACACTTCCTTGGGAACTCCTTCCTCCTGCATAAAAGGTTGGGAGAAGGAGTTTCCCACTCTTACCTTAAAAAGTCTGTCTGATAAAAAGGAATATATAAACCTGACCATTCTTCCACATATGCCCATCTTGTGCAATTGTTTCATGATGCCAATTCTCCAGGTAGTGTCATATGCTTTCTCCAAGTCAAAAAATATGCCAATGGTCTGACACTTTTTGGCAAATCCTTGCTGGATTTGGTTGGTCAGCCTCAGCAAGGGATCAAGGGTGGAGCGATTTTTCTGAAACCAAATTGAAATGGCGATAGTAATCCTTTGGTCTCCAGGTGCCAAACCAGTCTAGTATTTATCATTTTCTCCATCAGCTTACAAACACAGCTGGTAAGAGCTATTGGTCTATAGCTGGTGGCTTGGGAAGCATCTTTATTAGGCTTTTTACAGGGACAATTATGGATATTTTCCAGTCCTTGGGTAAAATTCCAGTTTCCCATATTTTGTTTATAATCTTCAGTAAATATTTTTGGCATCATCTGGGAGGTGTTTCAGCATTTCATATATGATTGTATCCTCACCTGGAGCTGTGGATTCACTTGAGGAGAGCGCCTCACGAAGTTCTCTCTAGGGAAAATTTGTAGTTGTATGGTTCAGATTTTCCCTGAATCAAACTTCAGACACATTTCAGAATTCCTAATTCTTTGAAATTCTGGAGAATAATTGTTAGGGCTGGAAACTTTAGAAAAGTGTTTTCCTAGCTCATTGGCAACTTCAGTGGGCTCTGTGATTAGAGTGTCATTTATTTTTAATGAGGGCAATGGTGACGCAACAAATTTTCCACTCAGTTTCCTTATTTTGCGCCACACCACTCTTAGTGGGGTCTTGGAGTTTATTCCATTAATATAGTAAAGCCAACATTCTCTTTTGGCTTTCTTATAAAAACGCCGCTGCTTGGCTAAAGCACGTTTGTAGATTAATTTAGACTGAGGGGAGCCACTAGTTTTGTAACGTCTGTAGCATTTCCTAGTCACTTTTCTCAGAATACCACATGTCTTATTCCACCAGGGAACTGCAGGTCTACGAGGTTTGCCTTTTGTTTTTGGAATCGAGCTTTCAGCACTCTTCAAAGTAGATTCAATAAAGTAATCATAGGCATCTAGATGAGAATGAAAGGACTCAAACTCCCTATCTAGATTGACACCCTTACTAAATTTATCCCAGTCTGCGTCCTCTACCTTCCACTTAGGTAAAACTTCAGATGGAGCATTCAGAGCATATTTCAAATGGATCGGGTAGTGATCACTTCCATTTAAATCTTCATTAACAGACCAATTAAAATCAAGGTGGATACTAGTTGAAGAAATACTAAGGTCCAGTGCAGAGAAATGATTATCGATGAATGTTGTGGAAAGTCATTGACCCATTATTATATAGGGTAACATCATTCCTGTCAATAAGGTCTTCGATTAATTTCCCTTTACTATCTAAAACTGACTTCCCCAAAGGGGTTGTGGGCATTAAAATCACCTAGCAGAAGTAAAGGAGCTGGAAGTTGGTCAATTAACGACTGAATATCTCCAATGTTAAAATCAAGGTCTGGTGGAAGGTATAGTGAGCAGATTGTTATCCTCTTTTCCAAAATGACTGAAATAGCGACAGCTTGTAGAGTTGTATTTAATTGTATTGTGGAGTGCTGTAGAGATTTATTAATAATAATTGCAGCACCTCCATGGGCACGATCACCAATTGGGGATATGATTTAAATATTGAATAATTTAGTCCAGGATTATAAACAGAGTTGCCTAACATTGTTTCCTGCAGGCATATAATCCCTGGATTGAATTCATGCATTAAAACTTTAAGATCTTCTGAACGGGCTCTGAGACCTTTACAGTTCCACTGAAGAATATCGAGCAAGAATGCTAAGGTGGTAAATGTACTACTTCCCACTCACTGGAGGGAAGTACTGTTCCTAGGGTGGAGAGGGAAAATTCTCCTTTATAAGAGATTGTTTTTTAATCCCTTTTCATCTGAATTGGTGTTCAGGGTTTTGGTTGATCTTCATATTTTTTATTATGAACCTTTGATGTTCAGAATTACTGTCTTGTGAATTCTGTTGCACCACTAATCCTATTTGTCTTAGGGCGGCAAGACTGGAATTGAACTCAGATGTTTTTGTTTGAAACTACATTTGGAACCACCTTTCTAGGAGGGAGATGTCTTCCAAAACACTGAACCCATTTGATGTTTTTATTATAAAATTATCATTATTTGGGGAACTATTTCTTGTGCGTTTCTTTGGTAGTTGCAACTGTAGTTTTATTATTATTTTTGTTTGTGGCTGTGGCGATTGATGGCTCTGAACTAGCTCTATCTAATTGGGATTGTTCCTTTAGCTTCTTTTTGGTTTGAAGTATTTTCAGAATATTTTCAAGCTGAATTTTGGCTGATTTTGGCACCCTTTATTTTTGGAGATTCGACAGCTGTGGATGTGGTGGAAGATAAATTTTCCATGCTTTTTGAAGTACAGTTTTTGCTATTGGACTTCAAAGCACTTGCCGACGAAAGTTTCTCACCAGTTCTGATTTTCATTATTATTTATGGTTCGAGAAATACCAGGTTTGTGATATCTTCCATCAGTACACAGTTATTGGTGGCTTTACATTGTTGGAAGTTTTCATCAGTTTTATTACAGAAGCATACGTAGTGTTGGCACTTTTGTTTGCCCCCATTACCGTGCGCTTTGCTTCACTAATGCTAATATGTTCATTATCTGCCACTGCCAACACTTCTTGTTCAAATTTATATCTGGGACAAGCCCTAGAGTTTGGAGTGTGATCACCCTTGCAAAGAAAACAGTATCGGGCTGCTTTGCAATCATCAAAATTGTCGTGCTCTGCAGAGCATACAGAACATCTTTTATTGTTATACATGAGTTTTGAATATGGCCATATTCAAAGCATTTGCGACATTGTTTTGGACTTTCTTTTTATATTTTTAACCTGCATCCTCTCATGGCCAACAATGATGGTATCAGGTAGGTAATTGGAGGAGAAGGTTAAAGGATAGCTGCATCACCACCCAGTTTTTTTACTTGAGATACACAAGGGGGCATCGATGGAGAATCTCCTCCTCTTTAAAAACATGCAGATCTTTTGAGTAAACCACCCTTTCAGTGTATTAAAGAATCTGTGAGATGAAATAGATTCAATATTTCCATTTCAGGAGGTTTAAATTTTAGTTAACAGAACTGCTTGAGTCTCATTTCCAGCTTTTATTAGAAGTTCTTTCCATACCTTTTCAAATTTCCAATGGGAATGGAACCAACTTTGTTCTCAATGCAGTCAGCAGCTTTTATCAAATTATCCCTCCCTCCTTAAAGATAGCAACATGCCATAAAGGGGGAGGAAGAGCTCTGGTACATGGGACTGGTCCATGTTCTTCATCCTTTGGAACAAAGTCAAATGGCTCATCATTCAAGTTTTTCACTGAAAACACTTTCGTGCTGACAACTGAGTCATTTAGAATGTGGCCATGTAATTTCTTCTGAGCCTCACTAGCTTCCTGGGAAGAAGAGAATTTGATATAAGCACAAAATGACTGCTTATCTTTTTCTAGAATTAATTTAATTCTTTCCACTTTTCCAAATTGCTTCACTACACTGTATAAACATTCATAATCTAATGATAAGTTTACATTAGTGCAATAAAGGACACTATTATTTGAATCAAAGTCAGATTTATTAACACCCTGGTGTCTCAGTGTTTGGTTCTGTCCAACAGCCAAGGTATCCATGTTCATGCCAGAAGTCGTTGCCAGTGCCGTTAAGTCATCGGATCCAGGGGAGGGAGAACTAAAGCCAAATCCATAAGTTTAAACCAGTCCACATGCAAAGGTCCAAAAGTGCACACCTGACACCCAAGAGCCCCCGCACAGACCCCGACAGCATATCCAGGACAAACTGGGCAGCTCCACTGCTCAGCTTCCCACCCCAACACACTCCCAAAGCCCACGAAGAGATTTTGAGATGCCAAGCATGCACACATCAGACCACCACACACAAACTGGTTCATCCACCCACCCAAAACTGCTTGGTCATATCAAGAAAGTATCGTGGATCAGTCAGGTATTGGGATTCTCCACCAATGGCACAAGTGAGAGTTGACTCCCAACAGTCCACCCCATACCCTACCCTTTCAGGATAGCACCAACACGCTTGCAGTGGCCCAGGTATAAGCCAATCCGCCTGCTGGGAGTTCTGCCCCCACCAATGGGGACTGACTCCCCACTCCAAGCATGTTGGTGGGCTTCGGACAAAAGCCAGGAGTCCCACCTCCAAACACCAGCCCCCTGGATTCCGATGGGCTGATGCCCAGAGATGGTTCCGCCCTCAAGATAGCAATGGGAGGGTCCCATCACCATCCTCTTGGGTCCAAACCATGTCAGGTGGTGACTCAACCACCACAACTCCCACAATTAGCTTCAGATGCCAACCCCTCCCAAAAACACGGTCCCTTCTCAGACTCACCTAAGCAGCGAAATTTTTGCAAAAGTGGAAAATTCCACATAATTAATCCAAAATGTTAATAAAAATGTGACATGGAGGAGAAGGATGTAGTAAGAATGAAAATTTCTAGAAAGAAGAGATAGTTCTGACGAATTTAGTTGGATCGGCAGTCAGAGTCAAGACTAGTGGAGAGGAATCCCAATCAGGTGTCAAGACCCTTCTGTTGGTCCCTAAGCCCCCTACCCACGTACAAAATACTAATCAAAAATTTTGCTGTTTGGCCAATTGGTATACTATGGTTTTGATTTTTAAATCTATTTCTTCACCTTTTTTCCACTTTCTATTTTTATAAAATATGACTGCTTGAGTTTTATCTATGGAAAATTTAAAGCCTACAGATGAGGCCCATTCATCTATTTTTACTATGCTTTTATTAATGATTTGTTCTGCATGTTTTATTCGGGATGCTGAATAATATATGGCAAAATCATCCATGTACAGGTTACTTTTAATGCCAATAGGTAGATTTTTACTGATATCATTGATTGCTAAAGTAAACAGTGTTCCACTAAGGACGCTTCCCTGTGGAACACCATTTTCAAGTGGAAATGTTCTAGACAGATCATCATCAATTCTCACCTGAAAATTGCGGTTTGTCAAAAAGTTCAGTATAAACCTAGGTAAATGTCCACGGATGTTGTTGTTTTGTAAAGTTTTTAATATAGCATACCTCCATGTGGTATCGTATGCCTTTTCAATGTCAAAAAAGACAGCTACAGTAATTTGTTTTCGTTCAAAACCTCTACGTATATGGTCTTCTAAGTTACAGAGAGAATCCAATGTGGATCTGTTACACTGTGACCCAAACTGAGTGGGAGTTAAAATTTTATTTTCTCCAATGTGCCATGTTAGTCGAGCATTTACCATTTTCTCTAACAATTTGCATAAGCAGCTTGTTAAAGAAATTGGTCTGTAATTATTTACATTACTGGGATCCTTTCCAGGTTTGGGGATAGGAATTATTATAGCTTACGCCATTCATCTGGAAATAAATTTGAAGCCATAAATGATTATAAAACTCTAATAAGTATGACTTTTGCCAAAAGGTGCTAAGTGGCATATCATCTCAAAACAAATATTGTCACCTCCAGGAGCAGATTTATTGCTGTTCGAGAGAGCATATTCCATCTCTGACATACTAAATTTTCTATTATAATATATATCTTCAATTGTTTCAAAATTTATTGTTATTAATTCTATTTTTTTTGGACAAATGGAAGTGTTCATCTAAATTTTTATCACTACTTACATTTGCTAAATTTTCTCCCATTATATTACTTATTTCTTTTGGATCAATTGTTTTTTCCCATCTTTTAATATGGCATGTCTAGGTGGTTTGACATGGGTACCATTTATTTTCCTGAATTTTTCCCATATTTTTGTATGGGAGTATTATTAGAGAGATCTGATACGTATTTCCTCCATGAAATGATTCTTCCTTGAATTACTTCTTTTTAAATTTTGCAGATATTTTGTTGTATACAGGTTTTAATGTATCAATTTCTAGTAATAATACAGTCATTTTTTGTAAAGTTCTTTCTAATATCGGTAATTTTTTATTAATTTTATTGAACTTTCTATTCAAATTATCTAATCGTCTCTCCCTATTGAGTGTTTTATATTTATTAATTCTGTTAACTCATCAGACCACCAGGGAACTTTTTGTGTTTTGTTGGATGGGGTTTTGACTTTTGTATTGCTTTATCAGCAGCATTTTTAATGAAATCAACAAGAAATTTATTAGTTTTATTATGGTCTTTTAAATATTCAAATTGTGGGATATTTCTAGTGTGCATTTCATATCACTCCCAATCTGCTTTATAAATGTTATAGTGAGGGACATGTTTTACAGGATTATTTTGCAATAAGGAAATTAATATTGGGAAAAGATCACTGGTGTACAAGTCATCAACTGTATTCCAATCCAATCTGTCAACTATGCTTGTTGTGCATAAAGTTAAGTCTACTGAGGAAAATGTTCCATGTGCTTTTGAAAAATATGTACTAATTTCGTCATCATTTATACAACACATGTCGTTTGAATCCATGAACTCTTCTATTTTACTACCTGTTCTATTTGAGTTTGTACAATGACAGTCCCATATTGGGTTGTGAGCGTTAAAATCACCTACTATTAATGTAGGTTCCTTGGCACTGTTAAGTAAATCTTTAAGTTTATCAATGTCGTAACTTTTATTAGGTTGGTTATATAAGTTATAAATTATGTAATTATCATTTTTTATCCGTATTTTAATACTTGATATTTGCAAGTCATTAAAATTTACAGCTACTCTGTCATATCATACTTTGTTATGTACATATATAGCAGTACCTAAATTTCCTTCTTCTTCTCTAGATGGAGATACTAAGGTATATTTACCTATTTTTGATATTGTTTTGTTGACATGTTGTAAACATATTATCATTGGCTCATATTCCTTTAGTAATCGTTGTATTTCTCCCAAAAGTAATCTGGTCTGTAGACCATTTACGTTCCACTGAATAATATAATTATTGAAAGTATAACGTTAGTGTGTTCAAGTTTTATTTTCTTTTTGTGGATCATCAATCTGCATTTTTTCTAAAATTCTATTTACAATATTTATTTGTTTTTCTTTATAAGACATTATGTGTCCAATGCACATACAGCCCTTTTCGTGATTGTCCAAATTCTATTTACAATATTTATTTGTTTTTCTTTATAAGACATTATGTGTCCAATGCACATACAGCCCTTTTCGTGAGTGTCCAAACTAGTGTTTCTTTATTTCTGTAACTTATAAAATTTCGTATAGTGTTTGTTAAACTGTCCTTTGTTATGATTTCATTTTTGTTGCACAGTTCAATGAAACATTCATTACATCCACATGTGTTTTCGTGTGTCGTTTTTTCATTTACTCTTGCTGCACCTATTGTTGGTGATGGGGTAATCTCTTCTCCCATCACATAATCATTTTTGTCAATGGTTTGTTCTCTACTATTTTTTTGGTGTTCTGGGTATCTGTTTCTATTGGTTTTATCATTACTTTAGAGACAAAGGTATTTTCTTATTATTTGGTTTATGTTCTTTCTTCGCATCTGAACCAGTATATAACCGCACTGTGGTATTTGCGGTTACACTCTCTGAACCTGCAAAGTGCTATTTGCAGGAAACACACGCAGGCTGTCTCTTTGCCATTCATATGGCACACCGGCATTATTTCTGTTTGCCCCCTTCTATTAAGCTCCAGTGTGTGATCTCCTGGCTGCAGCCGACACACAGGGTCGGCTACCCGACGGACACTGGAATTCGAGGGCGGCGGCATCTTCAAATGGCGGCATCATCAAGGTCGCTACGGAAGCAGGGGCGGCGTCGGCAGGATCAGGAATTTGAGGTCGGGTTGCTGACATCTGCCCTTTCCTCTCAGGGCAGAGCTGCAGCTCGGGGCAGGGGCGGCGTTGGAAGGCCACTCCTCTGGATCGAAGTTTATGAGGGCATTCCCAGCCACCTCAAGAAACTGATGGGTCAACCTCCGATGGATCCTGAATTATACCCACAGTAAATGATGTAGGCATTCTGGAGGGCCAACTGAAGGAGGTATTTGAGGAGCTTCTGTGTCCACCTCCTGGTTCTCCTGGCGAAGGGATTTACTGGATGAGTTGATCAAAGAGATCAACTCCTCCCATGTGCCTGTTGTAGTGCCCGATGACAGTAGGGTGTTGGACACAAAACTCCTCAATCGTAAGCGGCCCTGTGATTTGTTCTCTTGCTGAATGATCTCTTCTTGATGGGCTCATGACTCGTCGTAATCATTGGCAGATCAGACCCCTTCCAACAGATGACGAAGACATCTCCCTTCCGCCGCCACTCTGTCTCTCCTCTTGCAAGTAAAGGTGGCTAGCAAACCTCTTGAGGACATTCGGGCCCCACGTTTTCGAAGGATACCACCACTGACGTGCACACCTGCTTCATACAGTTCCTGGGCCAGGGATACAGAGTTATAATACATTATCCATAAACAGGTGATATCCCTGGTTACGAAAACGATTCACAAGACCGAAGACAGTGTCACGCAGCGTGAGAAGACCCCAGAATACACCAAGAAGTCCACGACGTATCCAGTGTTGGCTTTCCGTAATGAAAAAAATAACTTTACACCATATTTTCTTTGGCTTCTTCGGTTGTACATTTTTATACTTAGACGCCCTTTGTATGGCATCATCCCCTCATCCAAAGAAAGGTTCTTGAAGGAACCACGAGAGTTTGGCACCGTTCACGAATGAACTCCAACACTGGGCTGACTAAGATGAGGCGGTCGGGTTATTCGGGTATAGCCCTTTGGTTGAAGGCGTTTACTTTTTACCTGTCCAACGCCAGGAAACTATCACGGACATAATGCCATAGGCCACATTGGGCGTATTAAAAAAAAATTCCGCCTCCAATATTGCCTGACGCGGCAGCAGGCATCATTCCAAAAATATGTGGAGCCCCAAAAATGCGCCATGTTGAGGTTGCAGCCCGCCAGCGATGCGATAAACGTTTTTGCAGTTCCTCACGGCAGTTTAAAAATTGCCGCCCCTGCAACCAGGAATTCCAGCAATTCCCGCCAGGAAAAGCTGAATGAACCCCGGTGCCGTGAGAGGCACAAGGACGGTCAGTCCAGGTACTGCCGTGAATGGGTGCATGTTAGGTGGGGTGGGTCCTCCAACCACCCCTCATCACTTTCGGAAGAACGGCCTTCACCCGAAGCTGCCGAAACGCTGCGACCTTCTACGGTTTGCGCGGGATGCATCAATCGCACGCACGGGCAAACTTCACACTCCCCAGCTGGGCCGTCTCCTTCACTTTCGCCATCACTTTCGGTATCGCCCCATCAGCCACAATCGGGGCATCCTCCTCCTCCTCCTCCAACTCACTTTCCTCATACGCACTGAAACCACTAAACTCCAGTTCACTTTCCTCCTGTGGATCACTTGACGGACATTGGGGCAAAATCATCATTGCCGACATCAGGCGTGATGTCCTCATCGCTAGATGACCAGCTACCACTGAAATCAGGACTTCCCACCTGCTCTCAATCGAGCTCCGACAAGTATTCGTCTATGTCCTTTTGTTGGAGGCCTCCCAAATGTTTTCGGGTTTCAGGACACCCCGATGCTTCCTGGGGTCGTAAAGGAACGGGATGTGGTCCTTGGTCGCCATAGGTCACATTTGGGCAAAACGCCACTGAGAATTGGGTCACTTTGGTTGCTGGGTCCTTCTCCAGCATCCCAGTCTAAAACTCGCCTCACACGCTCACTTCCAACAGGCAGTATGCGCCTTTCACGGTCCTGACGCCTTTGTGACATCTCTGCAAACATCCTGTTGCAGCATTCAATGCTAACACTCGCCAAAGTTCTTCAACAAACACTTCTGCATCAAAATATCGCTGTGCAAGGTGCTATCTGATGCTGTTTGTGCGAGAAGGGGGAATTCGCGTATGCGCTTGGGTGATGCTCAGCAACAAAACAACAGCTGGATCCGATGAACTCCCAGCATCCGCCAAGGCGCGTGATCTGAAACCTTCCAGCAAACTAGGCCTATAATTATTTTTGGAATATTTAAAAAAGTATTTTCAGTCGACGTTTGCTACGCCCACCTGGCATTCAACAGACAATTTTAGTTTTAAATCTTTACGCCCAATATTATTTAATATATATATCTTCTATTGTTTCAAAATTTATTGTTATTAATTTATTTTATTTTTTTTGCGGAAGTGTTCATCTAAATTTTATCACTACTTACATTTGCTAAATTTTCTCCCATTATATTACTTATTTCTTTTGATCAAGTGTTCTTTTTCCATCTTTTAATATGGCATGTCTTGGTGGTTTGACATGGGTACCATTTATTTTCCTGAATTTTTCCCCATATTTTTTGTATGGGAGTATTATTAGAGAGATCTAATATGTATTTCCTCCATGAAATGATTCTTCCTTGAATTAAAGTAATGCAGTCATTTTTTTGTAAAGTTCTTTCTAATATCGGTAATTTTTTATTGTTTTATTGAACTTTTCTATTCAAATTATCTAATCTTCTCTCCTATTGAGTGTTTTATATTTATTAATTCTGTTAACTCATCAGACCACCAGGGAACTTTTGTGTTTTGTTGGATGGGGTTTTGACTTTGGAATTGCTTTATCACAGCATTTTAATGAAATCAACAAGAAATTTATTAGTTTCATTATGGTCTTTTAACTATTCAAATTGTGGGATATTTCTAGTGTGCATTTCATATCGTTCCCAATCTGCTTTATAAATGTTATAGTGAGGGACATGTTTTGCAGGATTATTTTGCAATAAGGAAATTAATATTGGGAAATGATCACTGGTGTGCAAATCATCAACTGTATTCCAATCCAATCTGTCAACTATGCTTGTTGTACATAAAGTTAAGTCTACTGAGGAAAATGTTCCATGTGCTTTTGAAAAATAAGTGCTAATTTCGTCATCATTTATACAGCTCATGTCGTTGGAATCCACGAACTCTTCTATTTTACTACCTGTTTTATTTGAGTTTGTACAATGACAGTCCCATATTGGGTTGTGAGCGTTAAAATCACCTACTATTAATGTAGGTTCCTTGGCACTGTTAAGTAAATCTTTAAGTTTATCAATGTTGTAACTTTTACTAGGTTGGTTATATAAGTTATAAATTATGTAATCATCGTTTTTTATTCGTATTTTAATACTTGATATTTGCAAGGCAGCAAATTTTACAGGTACTCTGTCATAACATACTTTGTTTTGTTATAGCAGTACCTATATTTCCTTCTTCTTCTCTAGATGTAGATACTAAGGTATATTTACCTATTGTTGATATTGTTTTGTTGACATGTTGTAAACATAGTATCATTGGCTCATATTCCTTTAGTAATCGTTGTATTTCTCCCAAATGTAATCTGGTCTGTAGACCATTTACGTTCCATTGTATAATATAATTATTGAAAGTACAACGTTAGTGTGTTAAAGTGTTATTTTCTTTTCGTGGATCGTCAATTTGCATTTTTTCGAAAATCCTATTTACAATATTTATTTGTTTTTCTTTATAAGACATTGTGTCCAATGCACATACAGCCTTTTTCCTGAGTGTCTAAACTTGCAGCTTCTTTACTTCTGTATCTTACAAAATTTTATATAGTGTTTATTAAACTGTCCTTTGTTATGCTTACGTTTTTGTTGCACAGTTCAATGAAACATTCATTAAGTCCACATGTGTTTTCATGTGTCGTTTTTTCATTTACTCTTGCTGCACCTATTGTTGGTGATGGAGTAATCTCTTCTCCCATCACATAATCATTCTTGTCAATGGTTTGTTCCTCTACTATTTCTTTGATGTTCTGGGTATCTGTTTCAATTGGTTTTATTATTACTTTAGGAGACAAAGGTAAATTCTTATCTTTTGGTTTTTGTTCTTTCTTGGGATCTCCTGCCTTTATTTTAATGGATTATCTCTAATAATAGTTGGTTTTTTGTTGGTCTTGGGTGGAGTTCTCTCTAAAGGCCTCTTTTTTTCTTTAGTTTCTAATTCATCATAACTATCTTCTAATATTTCTGTGGTGCTTGTATTGTCTTGTAGTGATTCCATTTCTCTTAATATCTCAAATGAATTTGAGCAAAGATTTGTATACATTTCTTGGTCCTTTGCTGTATTAGTTTCTCCTTGCAAAGTGGTTATTTTTCTTTGAGATTGTTCTATCAGGGTCTTGTTACACTTATTTATTTCTATTTTTGTTTCATTGTTTGATCTTATTACTGTAGAAAAAGTTCGTTTCTTAGCGGGATCTGGCATTCCTCTAACCTTTAATTCTAATTTGGCCTCTTTTATAGGCATTCCTGTCCTTTCTTGAAGTAATTCTAATTCTGTATTGTATATATAATACATACACTCCTTAGATCTTGCATGGTGATTTTGTCCACAGTTCACACATTTTGGTTCACCACACCTCCACTGTGTGGCATGTTTGTCAGATCCACAGTATGCACATACAGATGTATTACAGCAGTTTTTCCTTGTATGTCTATACATACTAGTTTTGGCACTGTAGTGGTTTTGGAACATAAGGTCTCAGTTCTCTACTTTGGTCCAAGATTTTTATTTTTATGGGTAATTCATGGCCTTCAAATTTTATCTTCGCTATTCTTAGTGTTTTTTCATTACTCCGTCTAGTAACTATGTTGTATATTTCGCAATCTTGTACATTGTTGTACCTTTTTTTAAGGGAATCTAGCAATATTTCTTTTCTATTGGTTCATCATTATCAGGGAGTACTATGGTAGCCTGTACACTGTTCATATTGTCATGTTTTTTAAAATGTACTTTTACATTGTCAATATTTTTTATATTTAAGTAATTTTCTGATTGATTTCTTGTAGTGGTTTCTATCAACCACATGTGTTCTTTTACTTGTCTGAATGACATTTCAGTAGTTGAATGTCGATTCAAGAGCAAGTTTCCCAATTTCAATGCCGATATTTTTTTTTCTCCGTTTACCCGAAAACCTTAAAAAGATATCATCAGCCTTTCATGGGGGTTATTCTTCCGTCAATGGCACAAGTGAGAACTGACTCCCAAATGTCCACGTCCTTACCCTACCCCATAGGGGATGGCACAACATGATTAAAGTGGCCCAAGTATAAGCCAAACCCGCTTGCTAGGACTGAGAGTATTTCAAGAATACAATCATCCCCACCCTAATCATGTTATGGGCAAACTGGATAGAATGCCGAGAGTCCTATCTCTAGAACCAGACCCCCCTGGAATCCGTGGTCCAGCCCTAAAGAGTAGTTCCGCCTGATATCTCTCAGGTCCGAACATTATCGGGCAGTTGATGGTCCTACCACAATTCTCACTATTTAGCTTCGGACATTAAACCCATTCCCAGCTATGATATCTTTTCCTATTTATCAGGTATAATAAATCTTAGCAACAGTGGAAAATTCCACATAATTTAATCCAAACAAATATATAATACCACATGGGACTCTTGGACTTAAACCCGGGAACAGATTCCTGGGGTTCAAGAGCCCCCTCACCACATCAAGGTGGTCCCAAGTTGAGGGGGAGCAAAAGTTTAGATCCAGAAATTCTCCCACTGTCTGGAGATACTTTTCTATTCTCTTTGGGACTGGAAAAACCCAAAAATCCTGAGAGTTGATCACCATCCCTAAATAAGGAATCTCCTGAGAAGGCGCCAGGAAAGACTTGTCCCGACTGATGAGAAGGCCCAATTCTTGAGCCAAGAGAAGAGTCGTGCGAATGTCCTCCGTACATTGATCTTTCGAGCGGGGATGTAGTACCCAGTCTTCTAGATATAGGGAGATCTTTATCCCCCATCAAATGAAGCCATTTCACTAGGGGAGCCAATACCCTGGTGAACACTTGTGGCGCTGTTGAGAGGCCAAAGCAAAGAGTCCGAAATTGGAACACCTTGCCCTGAAACACAAACCTGAGGTACTTGCTTGAAGTCGGATGTACTGGAATGTGAAAGTAGGCATCCTGCATGTCGATGGACGCCATCCATTCTCCCCGGCAAATGAATGCAAGGACCAAATGGTTTGTTTCCATCTTGAATGCTGTCTTTTTGACAAAGACATTTAGAGCACTTACGTCCAAAACGGGTCTCCAGCCCCCCAATGACTTGGGCACCACAAAGAGATGGTTGTAGAATCCTGGAGAATGAATGTCCTCTACTAGCTCTAAAGGCTCTTTCTGAACAAGGGACCCCACCTCTAGCAAGAGAGTAGCAAATCTCTCCGAGCCTGGAGAGTAAGCTGTCAATTCGACTGGCTTGCAGATTTGAGGAGGCTTGTTCAAAAAGGGGATAGTGTAGCCCTCCTTCAGGACAGACACTTTCCAAGATTCTGCTCCCTTTTGTTCCCACCGTTCCCAAAAGCGGAGGAGCCGTGCTCCTACCTGAGTACGGAGGGCTATGGTTTCATTTCTTGGAGTAAGACTTGGAGGAGGACTTCTTGATGGAACGCTGTGGGAAACGGGTATATGATCTTGATCTAGTTTGAGATCTAGAATGGGAGCTCCGAAAGGGAGTAGGTTGCAGCGGAGACGACGATCTGGGAGGAAGAGTTGAAGAATCCTGGGGACGTCTTGTAGACTTGGAGTGTTGTTCTTCTGTAGGTTGGAGGTGATGTCCAGAACTATAGCCTGTGGAAAAAGATACGTCTTGTCCTAGGGGGAGAATAGGAGGGCCGATCTCTGAGAAGGAGTGACGCCTTTTGACGTAAAAGAACACCAAAGCTCTCTTTTCTTAAGTACTTCCATGGCGTACAGACTAGCTAACTCTTGCTTACTATCAAGAATGCCTCGTCAATACAGGAAAGCACTCCTAAGAGATCCAACAAGATTTCTTGAGGTAACAAGGAGCACTCTCTAAGTTTGCACACCAGAGCGCCCACCACCCAGTCTAGGAAGCTCATCACTTTGAACACCTTAAAAATATTCTTGAGAAGGTGTGCAAGTTCCGAGGCTGAAATCATAATTTTGGCTGAGGAGAATACTGATCTCCTGGCCGAGTCAATAAGGCTGGAGAAGTCTCCCTGAGAGGAGGCAGAGACTCCCAGGGAAGGTGCCTCTCCGGTCATATAAAACCTGTAGCTCGATCTAGATAACTTGAAGGTGGGAAACAAAAAACTGCTTTGCCTTGTTCTCTCTTCTCAGAAAGCCACCCCTCTACTTCATCCAGTGCCTTCTTTGCTGAAGAGGAAAGAACCAAATTCGGTAATTTCGAAGAACCGACTGAGGGGGCTTCCATAAAGAAAGTCAAAGCAGGAACGGAGGGAGTAGGTGGCAAAAAGAAGCTTGGATAAGTTGCTGGCAGGAACCTTAACAGTACAGAGTACACCGACGAAGGAGCATCTTGCTCTGGAACAACCTCTTCCTCAGAAGAGACAGTAAAAACTGATAAGTCTGCTGTCGTCTGAGCTGTAGGAGGAGCCTTCTGAAGCAAACTGAGAATATTATCCGGTTTGCTCTAAATCGGGTCAACTGGAGGAGGAACAATGTCGAGACGACACCACCAAGAAGCGGTGGAGGAGCGGGCGCCAATGGGCGCTCGGAGGGCGCTGTGGAGACGGAAGCTAGTAGCGAAACTTGTTGGTGAACGGGTGCCAGTGGGCGCTCAACTGCAAATGGGAGTTTGGGCACTTCGACGCTACTTGCTGGTGCTGATTGTAGAGATGAAGGTGCTGGGAGCGCAACTCCTGATGCAACTCCTTTATTCGACAACGAACGTCCCCACGCCACAAGGCACTTAGGCATCAATTTACAACTGTCGTCAGAAGAAGCAGAAGTGAATTGTTCTGGGGTATCCCAGTGACTACACAATGGGAGCACTGAATCCTTGCCCTTCTTACAAGGAACAGGGGAAGGGATCTCAAACTCCACTGCACGCCACTTTAGCAGGCGTGACTTGTCCACATGGTGCTGTGTGTGTGCCTGGGACTCAAATCTTCAGAGCTGGGGGACATACAGTGAGCACTCACTTGAAGGCCTTTCCAATGGCCTTTGGTTGCAGTCTGGGATTCATCAACAGACTGAACCGAGGGTGCGACTGCTCAGGGCAGACCCAACCGACCTCCCTTAGGCTGCCAGTTTGACTCCTCCCAGGTGCTGGGAGTATGTCAGGGACCTTGGCTTAGGAGAATATGCGAGCCGAACAGCCACCTCCTCCACTACCACTGCACTTGCACTGGGCTCCACAAGGCACTCTGACTCACTTTTATCCATAAGCACTTTCATTGATGACGCTAATTTAGCGATCGATTGCACTATCAATTCAAAGCGAGTGTCGATTTTCCACTCCAGACTGGCGATGGTGCTGGGGTCGGAAACGTGAGAGCCAGGTAAAGGAGAGGGTTGAACAGGTGGAGGAGATGGGATGGGATCGCAAGAAATTACAGGTGCAATTGCAGCCAACTTGGTGGGTGAATCCTGACTAGCTAAGGCTTTACTAGACTCCCTAGCAATAGCTTTCCTCTTCCTATCTCTGGCTAGTTTCTCAAGATGTGCATCTAAAGTCTTCCACTTCTTAATATCCCAGTCATTGCACTCCTGACAACATAAATCTACTGAACATATTTGTCCCCTACATAGAATACAACCAGTGTGCGAGTAATAAGAATCTTTGCTGCAATACCTAATAATAGAACTACTAGTGTCAGACATCCTACAAAAGTCTAATACAAGTCCAAAAATCAGGCAAAGAGTCGTTAACCAATGATCAAAACTCACCTAACATTAACTTAATTATGCCGAAAGGCTACAAAAATAAATACTTCACCAACTGACAATAAGGCAAACAACCAGCAGAGTATAAATTCCAAAATTCGAGCTGCTGCCAACCACAGTCCTTCAACCACAGCTGGCAGAAAAAAATTGAAGCTCTTTGCTATGTTGTACCTTCTCTTACATCCGAAAGTGGGCGGGGCACGTCGCCATAACCAACAAACTAGCGTGACCTGCCATTTCAAAATTTTGAGCTCCCGCTTAAAAGAAACTAATAGCTATGTAATTACTGGGTAAGTTATTTATATAAAACATTAAGTTATAATGAATTTGAAATAGACACAGCTGCTAGCGCTGGAAAACAATGCTTGTCTTTCCTTATCAGCTAAGAGAGCCATTGCAGGAGAATACTGCCTCTGACTGGTACCCATCTTAACTTGTAGTGGCGTGGCAGTAGAGCCGAGGATCGCCTCTACTTCAGTGGGAGTTTTGTTGCGAAGGAGTATCCCGTTGGCTTGCAAAGCATAGTAAAGTGCCCTTTCTCTGGGTGCTGTACCAAAAAAATAAAAACAACCAAACAACTTTGTCACATACACTGAAAATAAACAACTACCCATCCACTGACAGCAGTGGGTGCTCCAGGTACACTGTAACCCCCAGCTCCCCAAAAATCTGGCACCTTACAAGGTGAAGAGATAAAAAGAGAAAATCCTCTGCTTCCTCCCTCAGTTCCATGCCAATCACTAATAATGGTCCAAAGGTATTGAAAAATTTTTAAAATCACAATTTTTTACAGTAAATTGTATTTTTCCTAAATATACAACCCTGAGGTTCCTTACATTAGGAATACTTACGACGAAGCTGGAACGGCTGTTAAACTCTTGAACAAGGTGGTTAGGCAGTAACTACTGTCAGGTAGGCGGGAATACCCGCCTGCCCGGATGTAAACACTCCAGTTTGCCTTTTGGCCCAGGTTTCAGATTGAGGGGTGGCATGAGGTGGGCATAAAAATGTAAAGGACCTCAGGTTTGTATAGTTAGGAAAGATACAATTTACTTTAAAAAACTGTGATTTGTTCCTACACGACATACAAACCATCGGTCCTTTACATTAAGAAGACTCACTGGTTGGAGGGAGGAATCTGAGTGAGTCTCTGAACTGACTGGAGTTCTGCACACCTGGGTTACTCCTCCTGGTCAAAAGAGCAAGTAGTACCCTGCCTCTGAAATATTGACCAGAATATAGGAACTGCAAGATCAAATGTCAGACATCTGGACTTTTTCGAATGAGTGAGGAATCGTAATTCTTACAAAAAAAAGACCGGGAAGAATCTAAAGAGTTTGACACTGTAACGTAAAAACCCAAAAAAGGTTTTCCCTTATTGACAGGGTCGCCTTCCTCCCCTTGCTAGAGGAAGGAGCGGGATGCTTCTATGATTCTAGAGAGAAAAATAGAACAGGTGCTCCATGCATAGACTTAATGCATCAGACACCTGTTCCAGAAAGTGTCAGTTCAAGTCCCATTCTCAGCCTGAAGGAAGAGAAGAAGTAGGACGAGGAAGGAGGAGGAGAAGAGGCCAGTCACTCTCAGAATCCTTCTCACTTCTGGAACCATGCACCTTAGGCAAGATGCTACCTGTCCTCTTAAAGAAGCCGGGTAAGTAAACACAACTTGTTGAGCAGCCACCACAGGACCAAGGAAAAACGGTTCCAAGGGCCTGTGGACAAAGAACTGAAGGTAGAAGACATAAATGTGGTCTAATGAGGCCACATCTTGCTTCCAGACCGACAGAATCTTCCAGAATGCGAGGGATGAACCAGGCCATTGACTTTGTGAGCTCTCAGGCGGAGTGTACAGGTGTCGTCGTCACCAGCTGTAAAGTTCATCCTTCTGATCGCCTCACAAAGCCAGAAGACAGACATGTCTTTAGACACTTCTTCTTTGGGAGAGTCAGTACTAGTGACAAAGTTGACAACATCCAGGTTAGGGATGTCGAGCCTTTTCGGAAAGTACTGCAGCAACCTAACAGGGCAAAGTAGTGATTGATCTGGGCCATCGATTACAAAGTCCAAGAAGGAGGAGATCAAGGACTCCAACCTGGCAATAAATGCTGATGGATTCATCGTCAGCTACGACATCCGAGACAGGGTCAAGGTATTGCCCTCAATCCCCTGTAGGTCCATGAAGATCATCCATCCTCTACGCCAAGGCTGGAGTGAGACGAGAGATGGTCTGGAGAGGCAGATCTCTGTCTGACGACTCTTGCAAAGGTACGTGCAAAGCACAAGACAGGAACCCTAAACGAGAGTCACATGCCACCCAAGGACCTGAGGCCCCTGAGAGAGCAAGACCGATAGAAGCTTCTCATCAGTATCTAAATCTCAAATGAGGAGAAAAAGGCTACTTTCAGATGGACGACTAGGCCAGATAGGGCAGATGTCTTTCACAACTGAATCAGAGAGAAGCAACCCTCAGCAGAGGAGACAAG
Organism: Macrobrachium rosenbergii; assembly: GCF_040412425.1. Taxonomy (NCBI): domain Eukaryota; kingdom Metazoa; phylum Arthropoda; class Malacostraca; order Decapoda; family Palaemonidae; genus Macrobrachium; species Macrobrachium rosenbergii. The sequence continues at coordinate 4,605,693 of NC_089782.1, forward strand.
GAAGTCTGTGACCTGGTGAAGAGTGGCTCTGACCAGAGAAAAAATCCCGTCAATGACACCAACCACTGAAGACGGCTCCAATACCTGGGTACTGCTGCAGAGGATGATAGAGATATCCAGCTATCTCCGTTGCCGCTCGGCAAGAAGCCTATGCTTGCAAAGGAAGCCGGATAGTCTCTAGTTGTGAAGGCACAGGGATTGTGCTGCCTGAGGAACTGCTTACGTGTCGCTAGCACAGAAGGTCAAGTCAGGGAGGAACTCTTCTCAGTGTCTTGGAAACAGAGCTAGTTGGTAGGGCAAAGGACGAAGTCCTCCAGTACAGTATTCATCTAAATTCGGGGTGAACGACACTTGATGAACACCTTGCGAATTGGATTAATACAAAGGGAAGATGAAGACTCAAGGTTGTCCCATCGTGCCAGCATGCATCACCGTAGTGGTCCATGGATCTGGTACAACTAAGCAGAAGACCTACTGACTTCTGTTGAGCCGGGAGGCAAACAGAAGGATGATAGGGGGCCCTCAAGTCGAGCAACCTCCCTGTGAAGAATTGAGTGAAGGGAACTCTGTTCCCATCACTCGATGCCAGAGGCTGAGCTGGTCTGCCAATACATCCCATTGCCTGGAACGTATCTGGCTGATGGCTCTACATAGTGCACCAAAGTTAACTCAAGCATCTGCATTCAACCGAAGTAACAGGAGGAAAACGAGACCCGTTCGTTTGCTGACATATGCCACAACTGTGGTGATGTTGCCTAACACCCAAGAGTATCTCACAAAATCAAACCTAAAACTCTTGGAGGGCCAGGAAACTGCCTGAGTTCCAGGATTTTGATGAGATGGTACTTATCGTCTCGGTTGCACACCTCAAAGATAACAGTCTTACAGGTGTCCGCCTATTCTCCGGTCGGTGCATCTGAGAACAGAAGCATGTCTTGAGGAGAATATGCAGACATATTCAGAGGTTCCTGGCGATCGAACATCAGCCTAAATCCTCCCTCATCCTTCGAGAGAGGAAAGGATTACGAACTGGAAGCAGATCTCCTTCATTATCCACGAAGAGGATGGAAGGCGAAGCTGCCCCCGCAGCGACAACAGGACACCGAAAATAAGTAGTTCTAGTCAGGATGGCTGTTCCCGAAATCAGGAATATGGGAGAGGAGAGGAAACGGAAGTTCAATGAAAGGCAACTGAGACCAGGGGAAATAGATACTTCTCCAGAAGGATATCCACTGCCAGGTCAGTCTCTAAAAGGCAGAGACCTCTTCAGGAATGATAACATCTGAGGAAGCAAAGCCTTGAAAAAGTCAAGGATCATAGATTCATCAGGAGACTACCTGGAGGAACACCATAGCAGTGTCCTCCATTTTTGCTGTCTCCTGTTGCAAGAGGGAACACCCTTCATAGCAAAGAGAAACAGTGAGAGATCCAAGTCCAGGCGAGCCAGAGCCAGGACAATCTCTTAGTTGGCGTAAGACCCCTCCAAGGCAAGAAGAATTGCTTCTGTTGAGGAAGAGGAAGGGGAAGGAGCTTGATTGGGTGTCTCGTTGTGTTGCATGTTTGTTTTGTCCAATGAGAATGCTTCAGGTTTTGTGTTTACATTGTGTTAACTGTACAATGCATCGTCCAAGAGAACAGTCCCAGTTTTGTGTTTATGCTGTATCTAATGTTGAATTATTCTTAAAATATGATATTTTTATAATAAAATAAAGTTTGTTCATACTTACCTGGCAGATATATATATATAGCTGTATTCTCCGAAGGACGACAGAAATTCAAAAACTTACGGCACACGCAGCAGGGGCCAGGTGGTTAGTACCATTTCCGCCGCTGGGAGGCGGGTATCAGGAACCATTCCCATTTTCTATTCAGATTTTCTAATTTTTGAACATACTTACCTGGTAGTTATATATATAGCTTAAGTCCCTGACGTCACGGCAGAATTTCAAAAACTCGCGGCAATCGCCGATCGGTAGTCAGGTGAACCACCTGTGCGCCCTCTACCCAGGTACCTGGAACCATTCCAACTATTCCTCAGATCTTCCATGCCCCTAGTCTCTAGAGGGGAGGAGGGTGGGAATTTAATTATATATAACTACCAGGTAAGTATGTTCAAAAATTTATTTTATTATGAAAATATCATTTTTAAACATCTAACTTACCTGGTAGTTATATATATAGCTGATTGACACCTTTGGTGGAGGGTCAGAGACAGCCAACATCGTTGGAATTTGCTTAAGGGTTAATAAACCAACTTAAGGTCCTTACCTGGATTAAGGAAGCTGACTTCAATGAACTCCCTCATTTTGTCTGCTTTCCTTAAGAGGTCCAGCGATCCACTCAGGGGGCTGAAGACCTCTAGGAGCTGCCAACCGGTGTACCAACCTCTATGTGACAGACAACCTATAATACCCTTGTTCCGGGCGCCACCAAGGAACAAAAATGATCATTTGACTAAAATTGATGATTGTGGAAGACTGCATTCAATCTTCACAAACAACTATAAAATTTAAACCATTCCAAGGTAAGAACAAAGGGTACTGTTTTATGGAATTGGATTAAGGAAGCTGAGTTCAATGAACTCCGCCTCATTATGTCTGCATTCCTTAAGAGGTCCAGCGATCCACTCAGGGGGCTGAAGATCTCTAGGAGCTGCCAACCGGTGTACCAACCTCTATGTGACAGACAACCTATAATACCCTTGTTCCGGGCGTCACCAAGGAACAAAATGATCATCTGACTAAAATCAATGATTGTGGAAGACTGCGTTCAATCTTCACAAACAACCATCAAATTTCAACCATTCCAAGGCAAGAACAAAGGGTATTGTTTTATGGGATTGGATTAAGGAAGCTGACTTCAATGAACTCCCTCTCATTATGTCTGCATTCCTTAAAGAGATCCAGCGATCCACCCAGGGGGCTGAAAATCTCTAGGGGCTGTCAACCGGTGTATAACCTCTATGTGACTAGACCTCCTCTCAATACCCTTGTTCCGGGCTCTACCAAGGAACTTTCATCCCAATGATTGCGGAAGACTGCGTCCAGTCTTCACAAACAACCATAAAAATTCTCAATTCCAAGGTAAGAAAAAGGGTATTGGTTTATGGGATTGTAGGGGTATTCCTCTCCCATTACTGAATTAGATGCTATAAACGGGCACAGCGTATAGCAATCTTCGCATAATGTCTGGACTTGTTTTAGATAGTGAGAGGCAAATACTAACTTGCTTCTCCAGAAGGTCGTGTCCAAGATACTCTGCAGGGACCTGTTCTGTTTAAGAGCTACAGAGGTTGCTACTGCCCTGACCTCGTGCGTCTTTACTTTCAGAATCTTGTAGTCTATCTCTCTACATTCCATATTTGCTTCTTTTATCAACTGTCTGATAAAATAAAACAGAGCATTCTTCGACATCTATACAGAGAGCTTTTTGACTGAGCACCAAAGCCCTTCTGAATTCCTTCTTAAGTCCTTTGTCCTATCCAGGTAGAGCCTTAGAGCCCTTACAGGGAATAGGACTCTCTCTCTCCTCCCCTGTTATGTCCATTAGGTTCGGAATCTCGAACGTTCTGGGCCAAGGTTGTGACGAGTATTCATTTTTTTGCAAGGAAGCCTAGTTGCAGTGAGCAGATTGCCTTGCCTTGCATAAAATCTATATTCTTGCTGAGAGCATGTATCTCACTAACTCTTTTCGCATGGCCAAACTGACCAAGAAAAGAGTTTTCATGGTGAGGTCCTTTAAAGATGTCCTCTGCAAGGGATCGAACCTACTCCCCATGAGGAACCTCAGGACCATGTCTAGGTTCCATGCTGGTGAGTTCTCTATATACAAATTTGGGTTACAGAAATATTGGAAGAGGACACATGGTTGTCCTTGCACCATCCTCTAAAAACCTCCCACTTGGATTGGTATACCTTAATGGTGGATAACTTCCTTGATTTTCTATAGCGCCAGCTGCCTCCTTCGAAAAACTTCTGGCTCTTGTGAGTTTTCCGATAGTCCGAAAGCAGTTACTAGTAGCGCTTGTAGGTTTTGGTAATATCTTTCCAAGTGGGGTTGTTTGAGTAGATCTACTCTCTGAGGTAGGCTACTCGGGATGTCCACCATCCAATCCAGTGCCTCTGGGAACCAATCTCTTGTCGTTTAGTAAGGGGCCACAAGGGTCATTCCGGTCCTCTCATGTGACACAAATTTTTTCAGTACCCTGTGTATTATCTTGAAATAGGGAAATGCATACACGTCCAAGTTGGACCAGTCCACCAGGAACGCGTCTATGTATATAGCCCCGGGATCTGGTACTGGAGAGCAGTAAGTGTCCAACCTCTTCGTTTGCGCTGTGGCGAAGAGATCTATGCAAGGACGTCCCCAAAGTCCTGATGTAGCGTTCATTCTGTTGAGAGGACTTTATTTCCTGCTCAGAATGTCCGCCCTCACATTTTTTTCTCCCCTTGGATAAAGTGGGTTACTAGTTTTACATTCTCCTCCTTTGCCCAAAGAAGAGATTCTCTTATTGTCTCGTATAGAGACCTGGAGTGAGTGCCCCCTTGTTTGCTGATGTAGGCCAACGCTGCCGTGTTGTCGGTGTTGACCTGCACCTCTTTGTTCCCCACTGTGTTCGAACTCCCTGAGAGCTAGAAGGATTGCAGTTAGTTCCTTCTAATTGATGTTTAACTTCTCCTGCTCTCTGGTCCAGGAGCCCGAGACTTTTTATTTCCCTCGTGTTGCTCCCCATACTGAGTCCGACGCGTCGGATAACAACACTAGGTCTGGGTTCCTCTAATATAGAGAAGGGACCTCCTGGAGCTTGACGGGGACGTTCCACCACTATAAATACGGTCTTATTGGTTCCGAAATGGGGATGCACTTGGTCTCCAGTTCTATTTCCTTGTCCCAGTTCCGATTTAGATGAAACTGTAACGGGCATAGATGGAATGGATCAAATGAGACAAAGGTTCCAGCGAGGAAAGGGGCCAACAAGACTCATCCATTCCTAATGGAAAGAAAATAAATTCTTTTAAAGTTATGAATTCATGAAGCTTGAAATGATTAATAAATAAAATGAAGTGATGTGACCAATAAATAAGGGTATGAAGTTTAATGAATGATGTAAGGCTATAACATAAAAAAAAATTAATGTCATTAAAATTCTACATGATGTAATAAATTATTAAATAAAATTAAATATCGTTAAAAATTTTAAGTACACTTTAAAAAAGAGATGATAGCAGAAATATCTGCTTCATCTCCCAAAATATCAGACAGGGATTTACCCTGAAAATATCTCTCTCTTTGGTTAAAATATCTGGGGTAGTCACCAGAATGTGCTCCACTGTTAGTGTCTCGCCACAGTAATCCACTCTGGAGAGGCTGCTTCCTTCAAAAATAAACTGATGGGTCAGAAGAGTGTGCCCAATCCATAATCTCGTTAAAATAACCTCTGTCACGCTCTGTCAAGCTGGAATGACAAAGACCTGCATATTTTATCCCTAATATTTCTATATTTCTTATTATTGGCAACAGGGGAGAAGTCCACCTTTCTTGCCATTTATTTAAAACATAAGATCTAATGGGACCTTTTAGATCTGTATGAGCACTTTTCAATAAGAGGTTTCTGATAAAATACTAGCAGCTTTCGCTTCCCTGTCTGCCATCTCGTTGCAGCCCGGAATCCTGACTGTGAGAACTGGGACCCAACAGAAAGAGACTGATTTGGGGCTCGACAATATATACAAAAAAAGCCACTCCTGAACTTTTGAATTAATGGATGAAAGCTATTAATATTTTTAATAGCTTCTGAAGGTCTTCTAGAGTCTGAGTATATGACAAAATTAGAGTCACTACTTTGAAAAAACTAAATCTAGGGCAGACACTCCGGCTGTTAATTCGGCAGTAAATATTGATGCAGAGTCAGGTAATTTAGCTGTGTATGCTGTATCACCAAGGATAACAGTGAGGCCAACCAACACCACTATCTGACTTGGATCCATCTGTATAAATTTTTGTAAAATTAGTAGGGTAACTTTGTTTATTGCTCAAAGAATTTGCCCCTAATCTCTTCTACAGTGCAGTCCTTTTTGTTAAACAGTTTCTTACATATTTGATGCTTCTGGGATAAGCCATGGAGGATTTACAGGATATTCTACTTCCAGGACTTTATGGGATTTAAGGTGATTATTCCTAACATCCTCATTCAGTCGAATTTGAATGGTTTAGAAGCTCTTGTACCAGAAAAGCTTCGAGAGTCTGTTTCCTTAGTGCTTGAAAGGAGGGATTTTTGGGAGCACTTTTCATTCTAGCCATGTATAGAACCCTAGCTCTTGCCTTCTTAGATCAAGGGGTAAATGGTCTGTGTCGACATAAATGCTTTCAACAGGCGAAGTTCTAAAAGCCCTGAGCATATTCTCAACCCCATGTTGTGTACAACATCCAGTTCTTTAGCTTGGTTGTACAGGCTGAGGAATAAATCTGACAGCCATAGTCTAGCTTAGATCGACACAGACAGTCATAAAGCCTCAGAAGGGATTTCTTATCAGCCCCCAACTAAATCCAGAGACAACCTTTAAAATAAAGATTGTTTAACATTAAACTTTAGGGCATTTATGTGGCTAGCCCATGTTAATTTATGGTCAATAGTCATCCCCAGAAATTTAACTTCACTCTCATAAGGAAGGATGGACCCTTTTAAACTAAGTGTGGGAACCTCTTCCACACATCCGGCACCTGAGTGAATCTTACTGCACTGTTTTGGAAGAGGAGAATTTGAAACCATTCTCATCAGCCCACTTAGTAATAGCATTAATAGACCTTTGCAAATGTTTACATACAGACAAGGAATCATATCCTGTGCAGTATATTGCAAGGTCATCGACAAAGAACAAGCATTTAACAGGGGAGATTTTTTCAATAACACTATTTATTGCCACTGAAAAAAGTGTTACACTTAAAACGCTTCCTTGAGGAACTCCTTCCTCCTGCATAAAAGGTTGGGAGGAGTTTCCCACTCTTACCTTAAAAAGTCTGTCTGATAAAAAGGAATATATAAACCTGACCATTCTTCCACATATGCCCATCTTGTGCAATTGTTTCATGATGCCAATTCTCCAGGTAGTGTCATATGCTTTCTCCAAGTCAAAAAATATGCCAATGGTCTGACACTTTTGTAGAATCCTTGCTGGATTTGGTTGGTCAGCCTCAGCAAGGGATCAAGGGTGGAGCGGTTTTTCTGAAACCAAATTGAAATGGCGATAGTAATCCTTTGGTCTCCAGGTGCCAAACCAGTCTAGTATTTATCATTTTCTCCATCAGCTTACATACACAGCTGGTAAGAGCTATTGGTCTATAGCTGGTGGCTTGGGAAGCATCTTTATTAGGCTTTTTAACAGGGACAATTATGGATATTTTCCAGTCCTTGGGTAAAATTCCAGTTTCCCATATTTTGTTTATAATCTTCAGTAAATATTTTTGGCATCATCTGGGAGGTGTTTCAGCATTTCATATATGATTGTATCCTCACCTGGAGCTGTGGATTCACTTGAGGAGAGCGCCTCAGAAGTTCTCTTAGGAAAATTTGTAGTTGTATGGTTCAGATTTTCCTGAATCAAACTTCAGACACATTTCAGAATTCCTAATTCTTTGAAATTCTGGAGAATAATTGTTAGGGCTGGAAACTTTAGAAAAGTGTTTTCCTAGCTCATTGGCAACTTCAGTGGGCTCTGTAATTAGAGTGTCATTTATCTTTAATGAGGGCAATGGTGACGCTACAAATTTTCCACTCAGTTTCCTTATTTTGCGCCACACCACTCTTAGCGGGGTCTTGGAGTTTATTCCATTAATATAGTAAAGCCAACATTCTCTTTTGGCTTTCTTATAAAAGCGCCTGAAAACTTGGGCTAAAGCTGCACGTTTGTAGATTAATTTAGACTGATTGGGAGCCACTAGTTTTGTAACGTCTGTAGCATTTCCTAGTCACTTTTCTCAGAATACCACATGTCTTATTCCACCAGGGAACTGCAGGTCTAACGAGGTTTGCCTTTGTTTTTGGAATCGAGCTTTCAGCACTCTTCAAAGTAGATTCAATAAAGTAATCATAGGCATCTAGATGAGAATGAAAGGACTCAAACTCCTATCTAGATTGACACATTTACTAAATTTATCCCAGTCTGCGTCCTCTACCTTCCACTTAGGTAAAACTTCCAGATGGAGCATTCAGAGCATATTTCAAATGGATCGGGTAGTGATCACTTCCATTTAAATCTTCATTAACAGACCAATTAAAATCAAGGTGGATACTAGTTGAAGAAATACTAAGGTCCAGTGCAGAGAAATGATTATCGTGAATGTTGTTGAAAGTCATTGACCCATTATTATACAGGGTAACACCATTCCTGTCAATAAGGTCTTCGATTAATTTCCCTTTGCTATCTAAAAACCGACTTCCCCAAAGGGGTTGTGGGCATTAAAATCACCTAGCATTGAAGTAAAGGAGCTGGAAGTTGGTCAATTAATGACTGAATATCTCCAATGTTAAAATCAAGGTCTGGTGGAAGGTATAAGAGCAGATTGTTATCCTCTTTTCCAAAATGACTGAAATCAAGCGATAAGCTTGTAGTGTTGTATTTAATTGTATTGTGGAGTGCTGTAGAGATTTATTAATAATAATTGCAGCACCTCCATGAACACGATCACCAATTGGGGATATGATTTAAATATTGAATAATTTAGTCCAGGATTATAAACAGAGTTGCCTAACATTGTTTCCTGTAGGCATATAATCCCTGGATTAAATTCATGCATTAAAACTTTAAGGTCTTCTGTAAAGGCTCTGAGACCTTTACAGTTCCACTGAAGAATATCGAGCAAGAATGCTAAGGTGGTAAATATGCAACTTCCCACTCCTTGGAAGGGAAGTACTGTTCCTAGGATGGAGTGGGAAATTCTCCTTTATAAGAGATTGTTTTCTTAATCCCTTTTCATCTGAATTTTGTTCAGGGTCTTTGGTTGATTTTCATATTTTTTTATTATGAACCTGATGTTCAGAATTATTGCTGTGGTTCTGTGCACCACTAATCCTATTGTCTTAGGGCGGCAAGACTGAATTGAACTCATATGTTTTTGTTCTGAAACTACTTTTTGGAACCACCTTTCTAGGAGGAGAGATGTCTTCCAAAACACTGAACCCATTTTGAAGTTTTTATTATAAAATTATCATTATTTGGGGAACTATTTCTTGTGCGTTTCTTGGTAGTTGCAATTGTAGTTTTATTATTATTTTTTTTGTGGCTGTGGCAATTGATGGCTCTGAACTAGCTCTATCTAATTGGGATTGTTCCTTTACCTTATTTTGGTTTGAAGTATTTTCAGAATATTTTCCTGAATTATTGGCCGATTTTGGCACCCTTATTTTTGGAGATGAAAACAGCTGTGGATGTGGTGGAAGATAAATTTTCTGTGCTTTTGGAAGTACCCAATTTTGCTATTGGACTTCAAAGCACTTGCCGACGAAAGTTTCTCACCAGTTTGGAGATTTTCATTATTATTTATGGTTCGAGAAATACCAGGTTTGTGATATCTTCCATCAGACACAGTTATTGGTGGCCTTACATTGTTGGAAGTTTTCATAAGTTTTATTACAGAAGCATACGTAGTGTTGGCACTTTTGTTTGCCCCCATTACCCTGCGCTTTGCTTCACTAATGCTAATATGTTCATTATCTGCCACTGCCAACACTTCTTGTTCAAATTTATATCTGGGACAAGCCCTAGAGTTTGGTGTGTGATCACCCTTGCAAAGAAAACAGTATCGGGCTGCTTTGCAGTCATCAAAATTATCGTGCTCTGCAGAGCACACAGGACATCTTTTTATTGTTATCCGCAAGAGTTTTGAATGTGGCCATATTCAAAACATTTTCGACACTGTCTAGGACTTCTTTTATATTTTTAACCTGCATCCTCTCATGGCCAACAATGATGGTATCAGGTAGGTGTAATTGGAGGAGAAGGTTAAAAGGATAGCTGCATCACCACCTTTTTTTTACATGAGATACACAAGGAGGGCATCGATGGAGAATCTCTCCTCTTTAAAAACATGCAGATCTTTTGAGTAAACTACTCCTTTCAGTGTATTAAAAATCTGTGAGATGAAATAGATTCAATATTTCCACTTTCAGGAGGTTTAAAGTTAGCTAACAGAACTGCTTGAGTCTCATTTCCAGCTTTTATTAGAAGATTCTTTCCATACCGTTTCAAATTTCCAATGGGAATGGAACCAACCTTGCTCTCAATGCAGTCAGCAGCTTTTATCAAATTTTCCCTCCCCTCCTTGTAGATAGCAACATGCCATAGAGGGGAGGAAGAGCTCTGGTACATGGGACTGGTCCATGTTCTTCAGCCTTTGGAACAAAGTCAAATGGCTCATCATTCAAGTTTTTTCACTGAAAACACTTTCGTGCTGACAACTGAGTCATTCAGAATGTGGCCATGGAGTCGTTGTTGTGCCTCACTAGCTTCCAAGGGAGAGGAAAATTTGATAAAAGCACAAAATGACTGCTTATCTTTTTCTAGAATTAATTTAATTCTTTCCACTTTGCCGAATTGCTTCACTACACTGTATAAACATTCGTAATCTAATGATAAGTTTACATTAGTGCAATAAAGGACCCTATTATTTGAATCAAATCCACCAGATTTATTAACACCCTGGTGTCTCAGTGTTTGGTTGGCTGTCCAACAGCCAAGCCCGTATCCATGTTCATGCCAGAAGTCGTTGCCAGTGCCGTTAAGTCGTCGGATCCAGGGGAGGGAGAACTAAAAACCAAATCCATAAGTTTAAACCAGTGCACATGCAAAGGTCCAAAAAGTGCACACCTGACACCCAAGAGCCCCTGCACAGACCCCGACAGCATATCAAAAAGGACAAACTGGGCAGCTCTACTGCTCAAGCTTCCCCACCCCAACACACTCCCAAAGCCCACAAAAGAGACCCCAAGATGCCAAGCATGCACACATCAGACCACCACACACAAACTGGTTCATCCACCCACCCAAAACTGCTTGGTCATATCAAGAAAGTATCGTAGATCAGTCAGGTATTCGCATTCTCCACCAATGGCACAAGTGAGAGTTGACTCCTTCAACAGTCCACCCCATACCATACCCTTTCAGGATAGCACCAGTACGCTTGCAGTGGCCCAGGTATAAGCCAATCTGCCTGCTGGGAGTTCTGCCCCCCTAATGGGGACTGACTCCCCACTCCAACCGAACTTGTGGGCTTCCGGACAAAAGCCGGGAGTCCCACCTCCAAAAACCAGCGCCCCCTGGATTCCGATGGGCTGATCCCCAGAGATGGTTCCGCCCTCAAGATAGCAGTGGGAAAAATCCCATCACCATCTCTTAGGTCCAAACTATCTCGGGTGGCGACTCAACCACCACAACTCCCACAATTAGCCAGAATAACCCCTTCCAAAAACGATCCCTTCTCAGACTCACCTAAGCAGTAAAATTTTCCTGAATGTGGAAATGTCCACGCCATTTAAACCAAAAAACTGTGGATGATTCGTCAGGAACCCGGGCCCAAAGGCCAGGGTCCCAGTTCTATTTCACCTCGTCCCAGTTCCGATTGAGATGAAACTGAAGAACGGGCATAGAATTAACCTCTCAAATGAGACAAACCGTTCCAGCGAGGAAAGGGTTCCCAGCAGACTCATCTATTCCTTTTGCCAAGCATGACTGTCTCTTTATAAAGTTCTGAAATTTTCTTGAAGCTTGTCCTGTCTTTGCAATAAACGGAAAAGCCCGAAAATCCTGACTCTGAATCTTCATCCTAAGGTATAGAACCTCTTGGGATGGGATCAGCTGAGATTTCTATCTGTTTATCAGTAGACCTAATTCTTTGTTAGACGCTTGATGCCAGTGCATCTTGCGTCCTGAGCTAACTCCACGTCTTGGCTTCCATTATCTTGAAGCCTGACGTCCTGACGTCCAATGCCTTGACGCTTGACGTCTTGGGTTCATTGACGCTTGTCGTCATGGTGTTTCACTCCTAGATGCTTGACGCCACTGCATCCAGCGTCTAGAGTTTCATTCACTATGTTCAGCGTCTTAAACTTCTGGACGTCTAGAAGCTTTAGTTGGACGTCTATTATCCTTCTTCTCTTTGCCTGGTTGTCACGCTTGTACCAGGGAAGACAAAGTCTGCTGCATATTTTGTATTAAAGCTATATGTGGGGCTTCCTTGCTGTTGGGGACAGGCTGGGAAGCCTCAGCTACCTGCAATTATTTCCTCCTAATCGTCAATAATGGATCGTGGAGAGGGTTCAGCAGACGAGTACCAATCCGAAGGAGGAAGAGGAGGATGTCGGAAGGCAGCACAGAGTCCGTTACGCTCTTGCAGCCTGGTATCCTGACTGAACAGGACTGTCTACGTTTGTTCTTAGTATGAGAGCTACCCCTGGGGCTGGAAGGGAAGAGCTCCGGGCTGCTCCAGTGGATACAACCTGGAGTCTATGAAGTTTTATCATGACGTCCCTCAATATTGGGTAACTTGCTCTTGAGAGATCTCGACTCCAGAGCCAGACGTCATCCCTGTCTGTTTAGGCTGAAAACAAAGAGACCAAAACTGGAAAACCTTTCCGTGGACGAACTTCAGAAAATTCTTGGAGTTCGGGTGCATGGGGATGTAAAATACACGCATCCTGGAGGTCCAGTGAGGCCATCCAGTCATGCTGTCCGAACGCTGCTAGAACCGATTTTGTCGTTTCAATAGCGACCTTTGTTTATTGCAGAAAAAGTTGAGTGCAATCACGTCTAGCACCGGTCTCTAACCCCCAAGCATTTGGGGAACAGGAATAACCGAATGAAGAATCCTGGGGAATTCGGATCTTGAACTCTCTGTCTGGTCTCCTTTTGCAACATCATAGACACTTGTTGCTATAAAGCCTTTGCCTTTGTTCTGTTGTTGCATTTGGCAGAAAAGTCTAATTGCCTTGTTAGTATAGGGGCCTCCTCAGGCTGGACAGTCTGGCTCCTACCTCAGTCTGCAGGAAAAGAAAGGCAGGTTCTCTTTCTTCCCTGTGTAGAGCCTCTTCTCGTTGCCATTCATCTACCCGCCCTAGAGGAACCTCTATCGGAGGGCCGACCACGAAAGGGCTGAGATACCTGAAACACAGGAACCTCAGCCTTACTCTTTTTAGCGATGAAAGTCGTTGGTAGGACTTTTCTTGCTGTTTTTTAGATATTAAATCTTACGTGGTTTTCTGGGCCAAGGATGAAAAGTCCTCTTTACCAAATCTTGAGAGAAGAGGTGAGAGGAAAAAGAGGTATAAATCAGTTCTGATTTTGATTGGACGTGACCCCATTAGCCAGGAAAAGAGCAAAGATGGGCTCTTTTCTTCAGGATTCCCACTGAGAAAGATGCAGTAGATTTGTTGGAACTATATCCGAGTCCTTTATCCATACACGACATCAGATATATGAGTTCTTCGGTGTCATCCATATCCTTCCTAAATCTCCAAATTCTTTTGAGGGGTGGTTCAATTCTGATATCGACCAACAAGTCGTTGTTGAATAATTCCATCTTCCTTCCTGGGAAGGGGCAGGTATTTCGAGGCCGAACGATTCTCCAGTTTGATACTAAACGCTAGACCTTGAGCTAGTTTGGTTGGAGGAAAAACAAAGGCTGTCTTTCATTGTTTCTCCTTCGAAAGTATCCATTCTTCGTAAATGCTGCCCTCTTAGACGCCTTTGCAAGAGTAAATTCTGAAGGGCGGGAATGAGGAGCAGTCAGGTTAAATTTCTCTGGAAAAATTTCCGAAAATAGCTTCATAAGTCTTTTCAAGTCTGATGAAAGCTGATGGCCTTTTATATTGTCTTCGTCGGAAATCTTTACAATAGGATTCACAGGAGAATGCAAGATATTATCGTTCTCTTTTTCCCATTTTCCAAGACGGAAGTAGAGACGTCTTTCAAAATATCATCTTGACGCCTGGCGTGTTGGCATCCATTTTCTTAAAGCTTAATGTCTTGGCGTCCAGCTTAATGACGCCTGACATCCTGGTGACGACACTGACGTCCTGGCGTCCAGCTTCTACGCCCGACGTCCTGGCGTCCAGCTTTGAAGCTTAAGTCCTGGCGTCCAGCCTCTTGGCGCTTGATGTCCTGGCGTCCAGTTTCTCAACGCCTGACGTCCTGGCGTCCAGCTTCTTGAAGCCCAACGTCCTGGCGTCCAGCTTCTTGAAGCCCAACGTCCTGGCGTCCAGCTTGAAGCCCAACGTCCTGGCGTCCAGCCGAAGCCCGACGTCCTGGCGTCCAGCTTTCGGCCTCGATGCCCTGGCGTCCAGCTTCTCGACGCCTGGGACTTCCTCCTGGAGTCCTGGCGTCCAGACTTTAACATTCGCTGTCCCGCCAAACCTCAGAGGTTACTTGAGAACTGGCCGCCTGTGCGACATCGGTCAAAAGTTTCCTCCGGTTGACGAACAGCAACAATGGACGAAAAACACTTTAACCTCGCCTTTCCTATGGCGAGGGTGAGCGTCCTGGGAAACGTCAACAGGTACGCTCGAGGGGACGACTGCTCGGTAACTAAAGCCTCTTGCCTCCCTTCGTCTGTCGACTTTCCTTCTCACAGGGTTGGTGAGCTTGGAAGAGGTCTAGGACTAGGAGCACAACAGGACCGAGCGGTCGCACCCTCCACTGCACTTGCACTAACAACATATTAACACTTTTATTTTTTAGATCTCTTATTATCGATCACATATTATCCCTGTCTTCTGAGAGGGATTTTACCTGTTGGGCCAGGGTCTGAATGGCAGCCAACAAATCATTAAGTGTTGGGTCCTTACCTGTTTCAGTAGGGGGTTCAGAGACTACCACTACGGGAGAAGGATCAATAGGATAGTTAACAAGGGGAAAAGAATTAACTATTCCCTGGTTATATCAAGAAGAGTGAGACATAGTACTCTTGGCTCTTCTGAGCCGGTCTTCTATTCCCGTTCTTCAGACATACTGAGTGGGGATCCAAGGAGACTTTAGCAAGCCGCTTGCATCCCCACACACACATTTTCACACTCGATGAAGAGTCAGATATGTTATAAGAAATTCCAAAAGCGAACAAGTGAAAGCCAAGCCAAAGTGTACTTCACCAAAATAAGTTGCGAAAAAACACGGGCTACGAGCGAAATTCCATCGATGTTACCGACACAGCGGCAGGGAAGATCTGAGGAATAGTTGGAATGGTTCCAGGTACCTGGGTAGAGGGCACAGGTGGTTCACCTGATTACCGATCGGCGATTTTCGAAGTTTTTGAAATTCTGCCATGACGTCAGGGACTTAAGCTATATATATAACTACCAGGTAAGTTAGATGTTTAAAAATATCATTTTGTTCATGAGACTTACCTGACAGATATATATATAGCTGAATCCCACCATTGGAGGTGGGAAGAGACAGAATAGGATTTAGGAAACAAACATATGTAGGCAATTGACGCCTTGGTTCCTTACCTGTTAGCATAGCTGACTTCGTGATTACTGTCACCCAAGCCTGCTTCTGCTTTACTAGAGTCTCCAGCGAGGTAGCGACCTATAAAGCTAGTGAGTTCTAGATGATCTGTCAACGGGGGCGAGACCACAATGTGACTACCCCATATGACCTTACTATGAGGGCAAACGACACAAAAGGCAACCACCTGACCAAGCCTAGCTACGTCATGAAGTCATAACATAAGCTAAGGACTGGGACGACCACCCCTGGTGGCCGACCCAACAACCATAAAAAAACACCATAACCAAAATAAAAAACACACCTAACCATTTACTACAGGATAGGATGAGTGTCGCTCTCTGCCCCCAAAATCGTATTTGCAGAAACGTAAGGCTCTAGCGCACAGCAATTTTCGTAAGACGTCTTCACTTCAGTAAGGTAGTGCGACCTTAACACTGAATTGCTTCATGCCAAAAGTGGCACCCAGAATGTCATTGAGAGACAAATTTCTCTGGAAAGCCACTGAGGTAGCAATGGCTCTCACTTCGTGAGCCTTGACTTTCAAAAGACTTAAATCACTGTCTTGAACATCGGAATGTGCACCTAAAATGGTGCTTCTTAAAAAGAACGCCAGTGCATTCTTAGAAAGAGGTAAAGCCGGCCTCTTGACCGAGCACCACAGATTGTTAGAAGGACCTTGACATTCCTGAGTCCTCTGCAAGTAAAATTTTAGAGCCCTGACAGGACACAGGGTTCTCTCTGGTTCTTGTCCAAGGATTTCCATCAAACCCTTAATCTCGAAGGACCTGGGCCAAGGGGTAGACGTGTTCTCGTTTTTTGCAAGAAACATAGGGCTTAGAGAACAAACAGCATCATGGCCTCTAAAACCACCTATATGCTTGCTGATAGCCTGGAGTTCACTAACTCTCTTCGCCGTCGCCAGAGCAGTTAGGAAAATAGTCTTTCTAGATACGTCCTTGAAGGATGCAGAATGTAGAGGCTCGAATCGTCTGGACATAAGGAATTTCAGAACTACATCTACATTCCATGAAGGCAGCTTTGGGTGAGCTACCTTAGAAGTTTCGAAAGGCCTTAAAAGATCGTGAAGGTCCTTGTTGTCCGTTAGGTCGAGGCCTCTATGCCTAAAGACCGCTGACAGCATACTCCTATAGCCTTTGATGGTAGGTACTGCCAGCTTTAGTTCCTTCCTTAAGTAAAAAAGGAAGTCGGCTATCTGGGACACAGAGGTCGTGGTTGAGGAAATCCCCTTAACCTTACACCATCTCCTGAAGATGGCCCACTTCGACTGGTACACCGCATTGGAGGAGGCTCTCCTGGCGTTGGCGATAGCCTTAGCCACTGGTCTTGAAAAACCCCTCCCTCTGACCAACTTTTCGATAGTCTGAATGCAGTCAGACTCAGAGCGGGGAGGTTTTTGTGGTACCTCTCGAAGTGGAGCTGTCTGAGAAGATCTACTCTCATGGGAAGCGTCCTTGGGAAGTCCACTAGGAATGTCATGACCTCTGTGAACCACTCTGCTGAAGGCCAAAAAGGGGCGATTAATGTCATCCTCGACCCTTCCGAAGCCGCAAACTTCCTGATGACTTCCCCCAGGATCTTGAAGGGGGGAAAGGCATAAAGGTCGAGACCCTTCCAGTCCCAGAGGAGGCCATCTACTGCTATTGCCCCTGGGTCGAGCACGGGAGAGCAGTACAGAGGCAGCCTTGTCGTCCTCGACGTTGTGAATAGGTCTACCAGGGGACGCCCCCAAAGCTTCCAGAGCTCCTGGCATACCTCTACGTGCAGGGTCCACTCGGTCGGAAGAAGTTGTCGCTGTCGACTGAGAAGATCCGCTCGTACGTTCTCGACTCCTGCCACGAATCTTGTGAGAAGCGTAACCTGTCAAGAATGGGCCCACAACAGGATCTCTTTTGCAAGCAAGAACACGGATCGAGAGTGAGTACCTCCCTGTTTCTTGAGGTACGCCAGGGCTGTGGTGTTGTCCGAGTTGATCTGAACCACTCGGCCTGAAACCTGATCTTCGAAGAACTGGAGAGCTAACTGAATCGCTCCCAATTCTTTTAGATTGTTGTGCCAGGACACCTGTTCCCCCTTCCAGGTGCCTGACACTTCCTCCCCCCCTAGTGTTGCTCCCCATCCCGACGTGGACGCGTCGGAAAACAACACTAGGTCGGGGTTCTGAAGAGAGAGTGAAACCCCTTCTGCCAATTTTGCAGGATCGAGCCACCACCTTAGGTGGTCCTTGGCAGAGAGAGAGATCTTGAGAGTCTCCTCTAGATCCTCCTTGTTCGCCCAGTTCTCCGCAAGGAAAAACTGGAGGGGTCTGAGATGCAGCCTCCCCAGGGAAACAAACTTCTCCAGTGATGAAATGGTCCCCAGCAGACTCATCCATTCCCTCACCGAGCATGTTTCTTTCCCCAGGAAGGCCGAAACTTTGTCGAAGCAGTGCTGCTGACGTTCCTGGGATGGAAAGGCTCGAAAAGCCACTGAATCCATCCGAATTCCCAGATAAACAATGGACTGAGAAGGGATCAGATGTGACTTCTCAAAGTTCACCAGAAGTCCCAGGGACTTCGTCAACTCCAACGTTGTGTGCAAGTCCTCCAGACACCTTTCCTCCGACGAAGCTCGAATGAGCCAGTCGTCCAAATAGAGCGAGATCCTTATGCCCGCTAGGTGAAGCCATCGGGCCACGTTCCTCATCAGAACCGTGAAGACCATAGGTGCCGTACTCAGTCCGAAGCAAAGAGCTCTGAACTGGTAAACTTGTCCCCCCAGGACAAACCTCAAGTACTTCCTTGACTGAAGATGAATGGGGACGTGAAAATAGGCGTCCTGGAGGTCCAGCGAGACCATCCAATCGCCTGGTCTTAAAGCACCTAAAACTGACTGAGACGTCTCCATCTTGAACTTCTCCTTGACTATAAAATGGTTCAGTCTGCTGACGTCCAGGACTGGTCTCCACCCCCCCGACTGTTTCGGCACCAAGAAGAGTCGATTGTAGAATCCTGGAGAATCCAAATCCAGGACTTGCTCTATGGCTCTCTTCTCGAGCATCTGGTTGAGCAGATCGAAAAGGATCTGTTGCTTCTCTGGGTGGTAAGAGGGCGACAGATCCCTGGGTGTTGAGGACAGTGGAGGAAACTCGAGGAACGGGATCCTGTAACCTTTCTCGATGACATTGACGGACCAGGAGTCCGTCCCTCTTGCTTTCCAGGCTTTCGAAAACAAAAGAAGCCTGGCTCCTACTGGTGTCTGGAGGTCCGGTACATCATTTCTTGCCCCTTGGATTAGAAGGGGCTCCGCCTCTGGAGAGGCCTCTTCCTCGAGGAAAGGATTTTGAGGAGGAAGCTTTACCGCAAAAAGGGCTTCTGCCTCTTAGAGGCTAGTCCTTGAGAAGACGTGGACGGGACATTCGAACGCCTGGAAGACTGTGCGAGGAGGTCTTGAGTAGCCTTCTCCTTAAGGCTGGAGGCGAGATCCTTGACCAAGGGCTGGGGGAAGAGATGGCTAGAAAGAGGGGCGAAAAGCAATTCTGCCCTCTGCACAGGAGAAACTGACTTCGCTGCGAAGTTGCAATATAAGGCCCTCTTCTTCAAGAGGGCCGTACCAAAATGAGCAGTCAGTTCATCCGCGCCATCTCTGACGGCCTTGTCCATACACGACAGCTCCCCCAGAGTGATCGAGTCTGGACTCCGAGTCTTCAAGTCCAAGGCCCCCAAGCACCAACCCAAAAAGTTGAAGACTTCTATAGTTCTGAAAAGCCCTTTAAGGTGCTGGTCCGTTTCCGAAAGCGTCCAGGCCACCTTTGCGGAAGAAAGGAGGGCCCTCATTGGAGCGTCGACTAAACTCGCGAAGTCTCCTTGGGAAGAAGAAGGAACTCTGAACCGATTTCTTCTCCAGTTTCGTACCACATTCCCGCCTTCCCGCACAATTTAGACAGAGGAAGGGCAAAGGAAGACTTGTCTTGTGTCTTCCGATCCTCCATCCAAGAGTTGACTTTCTTAAAAGCTCTCTTGGTAGCAAGAGACATCTTCATCTGAAGGAAACCGGGCGATTTCCTCACCTTCGAAGAGGCTAACTGCGAAGGAGGAGAGAGAGGGGCAGAAAGCTGAAACTTATCCGGAAATAAGTCTCTCAGCATGCTGGCCAAAACCTGGTAGTCCGATGAAGACGACAAGGGGGGCTGTTCCTGCTCTGCAGACTCCGACTCCGCAGACAACTCTCCCTCTTCGACGGGAGCGACAGGAGAGTCTTCCGGAACCTGTGGAAGACTAAGGCCTTGTGGCCCGATCCGCAAAAGAGACCTCTTCTTGCGTGAGTCTGAAGCAGAAAGCCCTGGAGCGTCCCGCAAAGAAGCGTCCTGACGAGCGTCCTGCCTAGAATGCTGCCGAGCGCCTTGACGAGCCTCCTGACGAGAGTGCTGAGAAGCGTCTTGCCGAGCGTCCTGAAGAGCGTCCTGACGAGCGAGCTGATGAGAGGCCAGACGAGCGTCATGCAGAACGTCCTGTCGCGCGTCCAACCGAGCGTCTTGCCGAGCTGCGAGAGGGGCATCCTGACGAGCATAGGAAACGTTAGGACCAGCAGCCTGAGGAACGTTGAGACGATGCAAAGAATCCCGAGAGCGATCCAACAAACGATGAGGGTGACCGGGAGAACTCGCCGGAGAGAGAGACGAACGAAGAGCAGGAGAGGGAGACCTCTTAAACCTCTTAATAGGCAGCTTCAAGTCCTTACGGCGTCTACGAGGTTCAGAATCCTTTGCAGCAAGGAGGGACGCCAACTGCCGCTGCATGTCCAGGAGAAGACGCTTAGAAGGAGATGACTCCCTCTCCGGAGAAGGGCTGCTCTTGTGGGAAGAAGAGGGGCGAGGGGACGCCCTCTTCCTTCTACCAGGGGCGACGACAGCTCTCTTCTTGGGGCGACTGGGACGCTCAAAAGCGTCCTCCTCGGAAGAAGTCCTGGTCCTCTTCTGCGGCGGCAACTCGCAGAACCATTCAGGCGAAGAAACAAGAGCCCGAGAAAGAGGACGTGAAGCGGCGTCCTCTGCGAAGCTTCCCTTCCAAGTGCGAGAGTCCATCCGAGAGCTCGACCCCTTGCGTGGGGAGGGCGCCTCAGAGGACGAGAAGCAATCCTTAAGGATGCGTGCGCGAGCACGATCCTTGGCAGCCTGGGAATCGACAACAGAGCCTGCCGAAGGGACG
The DNA here is from genome assembly GCF_040412425.1 of Macrobrachium rosenbergii. Classification (NCBI taxonomy): domain Eukaryota; kingdom Metazoa; phylum Arthropoda; class Malacostraca; order Decapoda; family Palaemonidae; genus Macrobrachium; species Macrobrachium rosenbergii. The sequence continues at coordinate 4,626,391 of NC_089782.1, forward strand.
CCAGATCGGTGGGGAGTCCCCGTAACCCTCTTGCGGCTTTCGACTTGCCCACTCCCTGAGTCCTGGGAGTCCGGCAGAGGTCCAGGCCTAGAGGCATTATAGGGCCAATCTGACGCCCCCTCCACAACACTAGGGGGATCACTGCACTTCACAACACTTTCAATTGCAAGCACCTTAGACTCCAAAGCACGTATGGAGTTCAAAATCTCCGCAAGGGCATTACCTTCCACAGATGCAACCACAGGGCCAGAAGGCAACACTACAGGGATAGGTGAAGCAAAGTCTACAGACGGGTTAACAGGAGACAAATTATTACCCTGACTCCCACCAGCAGACACACTCCTGGAGGAAGACCACCTAACACGGTCACGCTCTAACTTGCGCACATACGAGTTATAAACCTTCCAATCGGCATCAGGCAAAGACTCACACTCCTTGCAGCGATCATCAAACAAACAAACATGCCCTCTACATCTCGTGCATACTGTGTGAGGATCTACCGAAGCTTTCGGTAGCCTCACCTTACACTCCTTCACACCACACACCCTGAAACTAGCAGAACTAGATCCAGACATCACAGTCAAAGAAAAGTCAAAGCCAAAATCAAAACAGTCCACAAAAGCGTATGCCTATCCACAAATCCAAAGTCAAAAACCAAAAGACAATCAGAATACTCAAGTGGCAAAAGTTTTCGACATCCAACGACGGAGGTATTGACAACGGGTGTTGACAGTACCGGCGACAGAGAAAATCTGAATAGAAAATGGCAATGGTTCCTGATACCCGCCTCCCAGCGGCGGGAATGGGTACTAACCACCTGGCCCCACTGCGTGTGCCGTAAGTTTTTGAATTTCTGTCGGTCCTTCGGAGAATACAGCTATATATATATCTGCCAGGTAAGTCTCTTAACAAACATGACATTTTTATGATAAAATAACGTTTCACTTATACTTACCCGGTAGTTACATATAGCTGTCGTCTTTGACGTCATGGCAGTATTCAAATTTCGCGCTAGCGCTATCGTTACTAAAGGTGATCCCTCTACCCCCGCCCCTATCGGGGTATCGGGAACCGTCCCAAGAACACGTCATAAGTTTTTGCCCAACTGCCCAGGTGAGGGGAGGAGGGAGGGTTATGATTATGTAACTACCGGGTAAGTATAAGTGAAACGTTATTTTATCATAAAAATGTCATTTTCACTTATACAACTTACCCGGTAGTTACATATAGCTGATTGGCACCTTGAGGAGGTGGGGCACTGGCAGCTAATAAAATTCTTGGAATTATCTACTTGCAACAAGTTAGACATAGGTTCCTTACCTTTAAAGGTAGCTGACTCAGTGGTTACTGCCTCTGTAGTCTGCTGGCCTTTATATTGTGCCGAGAGGATATAAGGGATCCGTGTGTCGGACACAATAAAAACAGTACCTGCCGTAGAGAACATGGCTGCGTCACGGACAAGTCTGGTGCCCTTGATCAGGCGCAGTACAACGAACAACAAAACGAGGGATCACCTAACATTACCATAAAACCAATAACAAAGATTAAAAACTGGAAGATACTAACACATCATGTATCTCCAGGCAACCTTAAAAACAACAACCCCAACACCAAGGTGAAAATGTTAGTTAAGGAGCGGACTCCTTTTCACCCTCCCCCAACACCGTGTCAGTTTTAATAAAGGGCCCCAGCGTACTGCACGTTTTCGAAAACAGTTTGCACGTCCACTAAATAATGCGATGCAAACACTGACTTGCATCTCCAAAAGGTGGACTTAACCAAGTCTTTCACAGATAAGTTTCTGCTAAAGGCTACAGAAGTCGAAACCGCTCTAATCTCGTGCGCTTTTACCTTAAGAATACTCATCTCCGAGTCAGCACACTGCTCATGAGCTTCTTTTATCAGGCTTCTCAAAAAGAGAGAAAGGGCATTCTTAGAGAGAGGCCTAGAAGGATCTCTAACCGAGCACCAGAGGTGGTCACTGGGACCTCTGAGCTTCTTCGTTCTCTGAACGTAGAACTTGAGAGCTCTCACAGGGCAGAGGTACCTCTCGGGTTCTTCGGGACCGACCAATTGGGAAAGGTCCTTAATTTCAAACTCTCTTGGCCAAGGTCTAGACGGGTTTTCGTTCTTGGCTAAGAAACCAAGAGTACACATACATACTGCCTTCCCCTTAGCAAAGCCTACTCTTTTGTCAATCGCATGTAGCTCACTTACTCTCCTGGCCGTAGCCAGAGCTACCAAAAAAAGAGTCTTTTTCGTGAGATCCTTCAAGGAGATGTTCGCCATCGGTTCAAAGGACTGAGACCGTAACCATCTCAGCACTACGTCAAGATTCCATGCCACTGGTCTCTTCTGGTCTCTCTTTGACGTATTAAATGATCTAATCAGATCTGAAAGGTCTTGACTCAAAGACACTTCAAGACCCCTATGTCGAAAGACCGAAGCTAACATGGCTCTATACCCTTTAATGGTAGGTACAGCAAGCTTTTTCTCTCTGTGGAGGAACAAGAGAAAATCGGCCATCTGGGCTATAGACGTCGAAGAAGACACGCCTTCTCTTCGACACCAGGACCTAAACTGTGTCCACTTCGCCTGGTAAACATTGTCAGAGGATTCTCTTCTTGGCTTCGTGATAGCTTCCGAAGCCTCTCTTGAAAAGCCTCTCTTTCTGATGAGTCTCCTGACAGTCTGCAGGCGACAAGATGAAGAGCGGACAAGTTTTGGTGGAACCTCTGAAAGTGCGGCTGTCTGAGTAAATCTGGTCTCTCTGGCAGAAGTCTCGGAAAGTCTGACAGTAGGTTTAGAAGGTCCGGGAACCACTCCCTGGATGGCCAGAATGGAGCCACCAGAGTCATCCTTACGTTCCGATGGCTTGAGAACTTCGAGATGACTTGCCGCAGGATCTTGAATGGGGGAAAGGCATACAGGTCCAGGTCCGACCAGTCCATGAACATTGCATCCACGAAAACCGCTTTGTTGTCTGGAACTGGAGAGCAGTAAAGGGGCAGCCGAGTCGTTTTGTCGGTTGCAAAGAGATCTATGAGCGGACGTCCCCATATCTTCCATAGCTCCTCGCAAACTAGGGGATGTAAAGTCCACTCGTTGGATAGGACCTGGTTCTTTCTGCTGAGAAGGTCCGCTGCTACATTTCTCTCCCCTTGAATGAATCTCGTTACTAGTCTGGTGCCGATCTCCTCCGCCCAAACTAGTAGCTCCTCGAGGTCTCGTAGAGGACCACAGTGAGTGCCCCCTGTTTCGAATGTATGCCAGAGCGGTCGTGTTGTCCGCCTGGACCAAGACGCATTTGCCTTCCACTTCTTTTTGAAAGGCTAACAGGGCTAAGTGAACCGCTTTTAGTTCCTTTCGATTGATATGCCAGCTTCTCTCTTCTCTTTGCCACTGGCCCGAAACTTCTTTTGTCCCCAAAGTCGGTCCCCAGCCCTTGTCCGAGGCGTCGGAAAACAGAGTTAGGTCTGGGTTCGGAAGCTGAAGAGGAAGTCCTTGTGACAGCCTTCCTTCTGACCTCCACCAACGGAGGCACTCCTTTATCTTTTCCGAAATGGCGAATGTGAAGGAGTCCGGGAACTGTTTCCTGGGCCACTTCTCTTGCAGGTAAAACTGCAGTGGTCTCAGGTTCAAGCTCCCCAGTTTTACAAACTTCTCCACTGAAGTTAAGGTTCCCACGAGGCTCATCCATTCGTTCGCAGAACAAATCTTCCTCTGCAGAAAGTTGTCGATCTTCTGCAGGCATGAGGCTATCCGTTGGCTGGACAGAAAAGCCTGAAAAGTCTGAGAGTCCAGACTCACTCCCAAATAGACGATCTGCTGACTGGGAATAAGGCAAGACTACTTCTTGTTGATAATGAGGCCTAGAGACTTCGTTAATTGAAGAGTCTTTGATAGGTCCTCCAAACAGCTCTCCCTCAAAGCAGCTTTGAGCAGCCAATCGTCGAGGTACATGGAAACTCGAATTCCTTCCAGATGAAGATGTCTGGCTACTGACAACAGGACCCTTGTGAGAACTTGCGGGGCTGTCGAAAGACCGAAGCAGAGGGAACGGAACTGATACACCTGTCCCTCGAAGACGAACCTCAGGAACTTCCTTGAATCTGGGTGTATTGGGACGTGAAAATAAGCGTCTTGGAGGTCTATCGAAACCATCCAATCCCCCTGATGTAAAGACGCCAAGACCGACTGAGTTGTTCCATGGAGAATTTTGTCTTCTGAACGAAGACATTCAACGCACTCATGTCCAGGACGGGTCTCCATCCCCTGATGCTTTTCGTAACCAGGAACAGACGATTGTAGAAACCTGGAGATAGAGGGGCATGAAGCAGTTCTATCGCTTCCTTCTCCAGCATGGCGCGGACTTCTGAGCGAAGGGCGTCTAGTTTCGCAGAGTTGTGCGAGTACGCCTGTAAAGAAAGTGGAGCCTCCACTACAGGAGGTTTGGAAAGGAAGGGGATGGCATATCCTTCCTTTAAAACTTGGATCGTCCAAGGGTCTGCCGAGATCCGTTGCCACTCTTGCCAGAACCTTTGCAGTCTGGCTCCTACAGCTGAATGGAGGACAAAAGGTTCATTTCTTCTCTGGGGCTGTCGAGGTTCTAGGCGTGGCTTTGCCTTTTCCTCTGGCCCTGCCAAAAACACGTCTAGAGGATCTTCCTTTATACTGTCCAAACGAGAAAGCGGGGGACGAAACACCGCGCACAGAAGCGGTAGAAAGCACAGGTCTTTTCGCTTTCTTGGCAGACTGCGACAAAAGATCCTGGGTTGACTTCTGGGCTAACGCCTGGGAAATAGCAGCAACCAACTCTTGCGGAAACAGATGTGCCTTGTTCAAAGGAGAAAACAAGAGAGCCGACTTCTGGTTAGAAGAAACACCTTTTGCTAAGAAGGAGCACCAAAGTTGCCTCTTTTTGAGAACCCCTGTCGTAAATAAAGAGGCCAGTTCTACTGCACCGTCGCAGATGCCCCTATCAATGCAGTCCACTACTCCTACCACATCATCCAAGAGCTCGGAAGGAAGATTAAAATCCTTAATCTTCCTGGCTAAGGCCGCAATTGCCCAGTCCAGGAAGCTCACTATTTCAAGAGTCCGAAACACGCTCTTGAAAACTTGATCCAGTTCGGAGGACGTAAAGAAAACCTTAGCAGAATTAAGTGCGGTCCTCCTACTGGCATCCATGAGACTGGAGAAGTCCCCCTGTGCGGAGGCAGCCACACCCAGGGAAAACATTTCCCCAGTCTCGTACCAACTCCGGTTACGGAAGGAACGACGAGGAGGAGGAAGACAGAAAACGTTCTTTCCAATTTCCCTCTTCTCGGCCAGCCAAGCATCCATCTTCTTAAGGCCTTTCTTCGCCGAGACGGACAGGACAAGTTTGGTAAAGTCCGAAGAAGAAACAGAAGCTTTGTCCCTCTTGTACTGGGACCCAGGAGACGGAGGAGCCGCAGGCGAGAACGAATCAGGGAAGTTCTCAATAAAGAACTTCAAGAGCTTCTTGTAAGAAGAGAGTTGCGGAGACTTCTCCTCCTTACACTGCTCCTCTAAGCCAGAGAGGAGTTCGTCAGAAACTGGGGATAAGTCCAGCTGGACAACGTCTTCATCCAAGTCTCCTTGAACTGAAACTTGAGTTACACGAGCGGGGGCTGGAAGGCTCGTGACATATTCTTGCTGTGTCACCGAAAAAGTTTGAGCCTGTTGAGGAGCCATCGGAGGCGCCAAAGGAGGCGCAGTTGATACAGCAACCGAAGGTGGCGCCAAAGGAGGAACCGTCGGTACCACAACTATTTCAGAAAAGATGGCCGCTACAGTTTTAAAGGACACATATATGCATTTCATAGCTTCAATGCTTTAAGATGTGATGAAAGAATTTATGGAGTCAGATGGAAGTAGGTCGAGAGACTCGAGGTAAAATCTTTGTGTTCAGCAAATAGTTTGATTCCTCAGCAATATTGCCGGTCAGGTGATCTTCCGAAGTGTTATGTATATTCGTGAGTACGTGCGTTAATTTGATCTAGATTGTGCCAAAATCTGCCCTAAAAGAGAGTTTGATCGTGCATTAACGTGATAGAACTGCAGTTGTCTAGACGTAGCTTTGGAGAGGATCCAGGCTTTGAATCAGCAGATAAGGTAGAGTTTGAAATCTCTGTTTTTATGGGAGAAAATTGAACTTGTGATTTTTACTATGATTTTCTAATCATTATGAACTTTTGAACTGGTGTGGGAGATTTAATATGAATATTCATACCTCTTTTATATTATTATTTTGTCATGTTACGTTTGCCATATCTTGGCTATGCATTTTACACTTTCCATTATTGTGTTTTGCATTTCATATATTTTTGGGAGTTTTCTATCATGTTTAATTCTTCCGACAGATGTCTGTGGACAGATGTCGGTGGACAGTGTGGACTGGTTCGAATAACATGTGGTAGACTGGTTTTGACATGACTAATTATTGATTTGGGGAGTATGTGTGAGTTTGGATATTTTCAGGCTATTAGCCATAGTGAGACTTCTTTAATCAGAAGTGTTTTGCAGTTCAGAGTTTAGTTATCTAACTCGATAATTCATTTATTATGCATTTTAATCTTTGCTTTGTTTTGTTCATTTCTTGTTGGGTTATTTGAATAATAAACCTATTTTTGTAGAAACTATTTGCGTTTCTTTAAATGGTCCATTTAATCGATTTGGTGAGAATGAGTGCGATTCGGTGGGTGAACTGAAAACGATGAGAGAGAGAGAGAGAGGCGATACACAGAGAGAGAGAGAGAGAGAGAGAGAGAGAGAGAGAGAGAGAGAGAGAGAGAGAGAGAGAGAGAGAGAGAGAGAGAGAGAGGAGAAAAATAGATGTAAGTGTTGCCATGAGCGAACGTTCATACGCTGTTTCCTGAATAAATGGTGGCAGCCGTGTCTGAATTAAATGGTGGCAGCCGTGTCTGAATGAAATGGCGGCAGCGGGTGTTTTTTGATTTTAAATGGTGGCAGCATGATTTTAATGTCTTTAATGATGGCGAAAGAGGGAGATTGCTAATAGACTAATTGGTAACGTTGATGCCCAAGGCATAGGCGACTTCACCTAAGAGCTAAGGCGACGGGTCAGTGTTGAATGACTGAGTAGGTCGTGATTACGTGTGAAACACGGGAACCTTTCCTCTTTTTCCGTTTCTATTCGAGTACTGGGAGTGGGGAGTAGTGAAATAGATCTGGATGATCTCTAGAGCAATTTTGGGGTTAACAAAATACCCAAATAAGTGTGAATAGTGGCGATTGTGAGTTAATTACGCAAAGTGATGATTCAACTAGAAACGCGCTGGGTGTCTGTTTTTTTTGCTTGTCGAGTAGGTGACGTCACAGGTTAGCAAGTTGAGAGATAGGTACTTCAGTGTTTTCTGTTTCAAAATTGGTAAGTACCCCATTCTCGTAAGTTGCACAGAACGCCGTTTTCTGTTCTTCTTTTAGAGGGGGTAACTTGTGCCTTTCTCTAGTGTTCTTTTGGTTTCTCTTTTTATGTTGTTACGCTCAGGGCGTGTGATTACTCACAAAATGCCGGACGATGCAGCAAGCACATCCCAATCAATTGTGGTGCATAAAGTGACGAACATTAGTGCGGGAATTACAAATTATAAAGGGCTAATTGACGGGAATCCAACCCAAAATATAGAAACTTTCATTGAGTCAGTGAACAATTATCTGAATTCCAAGAAAATTACGAATGGCGCTGAAGCTTTAACAGAGGCTAAATCATTTCTGGATTTAGATAAAGGAGATATTGGAAAACGAGCACGCAGTTTCGGGTTCAGAAGGTGTAAAACTTGGAATGAACTGCAGAAATTTCTACGAGCTACTTATGGGAGTTCAACGTGAATGCGCAGTTCGGAATTTGCGAGAGTTTCTCAAAATAAAGAAGGGCAATGATTCACTAGTCACATACAGTGCGAATTTATTCGATGCAGTAGTTGAGTTAAAGAAATCTATAACAGGTTCTCCATGGGTAACTGGAAATAATATCTCCTTAGATAATTTTGAAAGATTGTTACACTTTGCTTGCCTTTTAACGTCATTCCCAGATGTAATTGTAGATAGTTTTGATAAGAGAATTGATCAGGATACAGATGAATCCTTTTGTTTGCACAGATTAACAAAAATCTAGCAAAATGCCCGACACTAGACAGTAGTTTTGTACAGGGAGGTGCAAAAATATCAGCTGCGGTTTCCAAACCACAGAATAATGATAGTCGATCGCATTCGGGAAATGATGCAACAGCTAAGACATGTTCAAACGAGTAGAATCAAGAAAATTCAGAGAGATCAGTCACAACGATACGTTGTTTTAATTGTGATAAAATAGGCCATAGTAAATCAAATTGCAGAGTGAGATATTGTTCAGTTTGCAAATCTTCAGATCATGGATGGAGATTTTGCCCAGCCACAAAGAGTAGAGATTATTCAGGAAGTCCCGGGGAGGTTTTTCTAGATATGACAGGAGAATTCCACATGATGCAAGTTCTAGATACACAAAGGAACAGCAGAATTTTCACAAGATAAGTTCGAAAACAGACACAGGATAATGACTAATCAGGTCGTAGAGTCACTAGAACCTAGGCCGATTGTACGTGGATTCTCTAATGGCAATGAAATTCATATTTTCATTGATTCTGGTAGCTCAGTTAACTTAGTAAATGCTGACCTTTTTCACTCGAGGTTTCCAGAGTGCAAATTAGTCCCTTCTAGTGAGACAGTGTGTGATGTACAAGCTGAGGAAACTGAATATTTTAGGTTCGTCATTTCTTACGCTTTGTATCGGTGGAAAGACAATAGTAGAACCATTTTTGGTCATAGAAGGATTAGCCTTAGGTGAAATGGTTTTGCTAGGACACCCTTCTTGTATGCGACATAACATCAACATTCTTACGGGAGTTCAGGGGATTACAATAGGTGAGTCGGGTTGTTGTGTTATGATGTATTTTATCATCTGACGCAATATCTTTGTTGTTTAGATTATTTTTTTTTGGGGAGGTACTTAGTATATCGGACCGAACAAGTCTGATCTTTTTTTCGGGTTGGGAGATCGTATTTGAGTATTTGGATTTTTTTTCCAGTTTCTTTTTTTGTTAAATAAAGGGAGCTGTATTGTGAGTAATTGTAATTGTTATGATCATGGGAGCGATTGCCATTACGTCAATTGCTATTTTGTTGAGAGTTAGTCAGGTGTTGCGAAATATTTGCTAACCAGAGTAGAACTTTCATGTCTTTTACGAGATATGATACCTTTTAGTGTTCGGATAAGATTCTCGAGTATTTTTTTTTCTGTTTGGATAGAATTTTTTTTGTGAGTGAGTTCCGTAGAGTTGTTGTGTGCTTAGTAGTGAGTTGACTGTGACTATTCTGAGATACACACTTGGAATTAGTTCACATTGTGAGTGTTTACTTTTGCATTAGTGGTTTTGTTTGGTTCAGTAACATGAAACCTTTTCTTAGCTTTGTTATTAGACCTTTTTCGAGTGTTTTTTGGGAGACTCAGTAGTGACGTGGGATAGATTAGAGACCATGTTCATTTTTGGGAGATCAGTATCAAGGTTCTGGGGTTGATTATAAGACAAGTTGTGCTTTTTAGAGAGAGAGTGTGTGTGTGACAGTAGTGTTTTCCAGTTGCGAGTTGTGTCTGTGGGTGGTTGTGAGTTATCATTGGTTCATAGACAGACTCCGACAGAATGTGACTTTAGACAGTTCCTGCGAGATTACCACATTGAGTCCACCAGTACTCTTCCTGCTGTGTTTTTACAAGGAGTATGCAGTTACAATGATGTGCCAGAGCAACAAGTCGACGACATTCGTTCATCGAGGGTCCGAGCAGCTCGATTCATCCTGCAGAATCCTGTCTACGGAATTTCTCGTACTTAGCCGTGCTGTATTCAACAGTTCCGAGAAGATAATTATCGTCATACGCATAACGAGCATTTGGTAGTGGAGGTACCTACAACCAAGATGCCAATGACGGTTCCACCGTTGGAAGACATTGACGATTCCGTGATGTTCCAGTATCAGGAATATATTATGCCGACAATTTTAATTGTCTTAATAGCTATTTTACTGATAATTCTTGTTGTGGGAGTAGTAAAGCTTATTCGTGTTTGTAAGATTACATGTAAAGGCTCTAAGAACTCAACCCCAGTGACTTTGGAAGTGCGTCATGAGAGCAGTCCTTAAAGCTGCAGTGCAGTAGACATTGCTGATTGAGCATAGCTCTATTCTGTTATGTTTTATACATATGCTTTTGTTTTAGTTTGCCGTTAAGGAGAGCGAGACGCTCTTATGTGGTGGCCGAGCTCTATTTCAGAAAAGATGGCCGCTACAGTTTTAAAGGACACATATATGCATTTCATAGCTTCAATGCTTTAAGATGTGATGAAAGAATTTATGGAGTCAGATGGAAGTAGGTCGAGAGACTCGAGGTAAAATCTTTGTGTTCAGCAAATAGTTTGATTCCTCAGCAATATTGCCGGTCAGGTGATCTTCCGAAGTGTTATGTATATTCGTGAGTACGTGCGTTAATTTGATCTAGATTGTGCCAAAATCTGCCCTAAAAGTGAGTTTGATCGTGCATTAACGTGATAGAACTGCAGTTGTCTAGACGTAGCTTTGGAGAGGATCCAGGCTTTGAATCAGCAGATAAGGTAGAGATTGAAATCTCTGTTTTTATGGGAGAAAATTGAACTTGTGATTTTTACTATGATTTTCTAATCATTATGAACTTTTGAACTGGTGTGGGAGATTTAATATGAATATTCATACCTCTTTTATATTATTATTTTGTCATGTTACGTTTGCCATATCTTGGCTATGGATTTTACACTTTCCATTATTGTGTTTTGCATTTCATATATTTTTGGGAGTTTTCTATCATGTTTAATTCTTCCGACAGATGTCTGTGGACAGATGTCGGTGGACAGTGTGGACTGGTTCGAATAACATGTGGTAGACTGGTTTTGACATGACTAATTATTGATTTGGGAAGTATGTGTGAGTTTGGATATTTTCAGGCTATTAGCCATAGTGAGACTTCTTTAATCAGAAGTGTTTTGCAGTTCAGAGTTTAGTTATCTAACTCGATAATTCATTTATTATGCATTTTAATCTTTGCTTTGTTTTGTTCATTTCTTGTTGGGTTATTTGAATAATAAACCTATTTTTGTAGAAACTATTGCGTTTCTTTAAATGGTCCATTTAATCGATTTGGTGAGAATGAGTGCGATTCGGGTGGGTGAACTTCGGAAAACGATGAGAGAGAGAGAGAGAGGCGATACACAGAGAGAGAGAGAGAGGTGATACACGGTGAGAGAGAGAGAGAGAGAGAGAGAGAGAGAGAGAGAGAGAGAGAGAGAGAGAGAGAGAGAGAGAGAGAGAGAGAAAGAGGAGAAAAATAGATGTAAGTGTTGCCGTGAGCGAACGTTCATACGCCTCCGTTCCATGAATAAAGATCGTTGGAGCACGTTACGTACACTTTCAAAAGAGTGTTAATTCTGTCCTCGTTACACAACGACAGGTGGCGCCAATGAAGGTGCAAGCGGCGGCGCTACCGGAGCGGCAGACAGAGTAGTCGAGGCGGGCGCCGCTGGAATCACAGGAGGCGCCAAAGGAGGCACAATCGGCACAGCAGCCAAAGGTGGCGCCAACGGAGGCGCAAGCGGAGGCGCTACCGGGGCGACAGAAAGAGGAGTTGAGGTGGGCGCCGCTGGCATCGTAGGAGGAGCCAAAGAAGAAACTTGACTTTTAGACAAAAGTTGTAAAATCGAGTCCAAACGGGCGTTGATTCCGTCAATCACAAGCTGTTGAGGTCCATCGAATGCTGGAGCAGGCGCCACAGGAACAGGAGTCACAGGAGTCGCTGGCGCCAAAGGAGCAGACCTCTCAGATGCAATCGTCTTAAAGGGAGGCTCAGCCGAAAACGAATGCGACGAGTCCGACGAAGAAAGCCTCTCCGGTTCTGCCCAAAAGCTACAGGAAGGGGTAGGATCCTCCAGAAGAGCCTTCTTCTTAGGAATCTTCAATGGTGAAAGCAGACGAGACCTCTTCAAAGGTCTAGAAGCGTCGCGAAAACGCCAACCTCTAGGCGGGGAGGAACTCCAACTGGATCCACTCGACACTATCCGCTCCTCACCTTTTCGGTGGTGAGGGCCAGCAGCCTGGGAAGCGGCAACAGGACTGCTTGAGGGGGCAACTACTCGGGAGCAGGTCCCACTCACCTCCTTTCGGCTTTCGGCATGCCTTCTCCCTGAACCTGGGAGCCTGACAGGGCCTAGACCTGGGAGCGTGAATGGGCCGAGAAGCTACCTCCTCCGCAACACTTACACAAGGCACAACACTTGCATTATCACTGCGGTCTACTAACCGCTGCAAATTGTCCCCATTTTCTGCATGGAAGACATAAATGCATTAAGGACTGACACGGTATCAGGATTGGGAAAACGGTGTCCGGGGCAGGTAAAACTACAGGAACTACAGGGGGAGCAGGGTTAATAGGGTTTACGAAAACCTCTTGACTACCTCCTGACCTCGAAGACCTAGAAGAGGCCTTCCTAATCCTATCTCTTTCTAGCTTCTTCATGTACTTCCCTAAAGCACTCCAGTCAGACAAAGTTAGTAGTTCACACTCGTTACAAGTCAAATCAGCAGAACATTTTTGCCCCCTGCATGAAAAGCACGAAGTGTGCGGATCTAAACTAAGCTTAACAAGCCTGGTTTTGCAGCCTTTGCTGCAAAACCGGATACCACTAGAACCAGAATCAGACATAATAGTCTAACTAATAATAAGGCTCAAGCAATAACTAGCGCCAGCAAAAAAACAACAAACCGAGTACTTCACCAAAAAAGGAACTAGAAGTTCGAATTGTTGAGAAATACTACCAGCAGCAAAACCGTATTACGGTTCGCACGGCAAAAACTAATGACGTGTTCTTGGGACGGTTCCCGATACCCCGATAGAGGGGGGGGTAGAGGGATCACCTTTAGTAACGATAAGCGCTAGTCTGAAATTTGAATACTGCCGTGACGTCAAAGACGACAGCTATATGTAACTACCGGTAAGTTGTATAAGTGAAATACCCTTTTTAAAGAACACATTTTGAATAATTGTTAAATATGTTCTTATATGACAATTGTAGAGATAGTGTAATCCTTGTAAATTGTAATTGTGTTGTAAAACAAATGTTGAGTTTCGCTTTTTATTTGGTGATGCAAACTTCTCCCCATCCCCCATGCCTTTAGGCCCACCCCACCCCCTGTGCCTTGTCATGTTCATACCTTTTATTTCTGTGGTTTATTGCCATTTTTGATGTTGAAACTGTGATCTGAGGTTTCAATTTAATTGAATCTTGTCTGTACCTTTTCTGTGAATTTTTTAATGAATTGAGGTAGGTAAAAAAACAACTGTGGGACCAGCACGCTCCACAAGGCATTTCTGAATCTTTGAGGTGAGACCCTGAAAGGAATAAAGGAACGGAGGTATGAGTCACAAGTTTCCTTTCTCCTTTTTAAGGAGACTATGTCTCAAACTGAGGGGCTCATGGTACAACCATTACATGGTGCGTAGACCACGGAAGAACAACTGGGTGATGACGAATTTCATGGTTTTACAGACAATTTGACAGAGTTAGGAGAACTTAAATTGGCGCAATTGAGGGTGGAAACATGGCTGATTTGCGCCATGGAAAATTTAAGTGGCACCCTAAAAGGCGACCCTTCATGGCACCAAATGACAAATCTAGTGGACCTTTACGACTCCAAGAAGGCCGACTGGGAAGAAATAAATCAAAGGGTGCAATGCATTATCAAGAATCCTGAAGAAATTAAAAGAGCAGTACATGAGACCAACAGTTTTCTCCAAGAGGTAGGAAAAATCTGTGTTACCGCTGCAGAAACCCTAGAAAGGCTAGGTAAGGACAAACTTGTGCTTTCTAATAAGGCTAGTGAGGGCAGTATAGTTTCTGCCAGTGAGGTTAGTCTTGAGGCACATAGCATGCAATTGCCTAAGCTTCAACTGGTAAAATTTGGTGGGAAAATAACTGAGTGGAGGCCATTTTGGGACCAGTTCAAGGCTACTGTTGATGACAAGCCTATGCCTCTGGTCTCCAAATTTATGTACCAGCGAGGCAAAAACTGTGATACAGGCCTAACCCACACAGTAGATCTATTCCAAATCATTCAGAATAAGTAGAGCATTTAAAATCACCAGTGTTACCGTATAGCCTAAACGACTCGAAATGTACTAACCTAATCATAGCCTAAGTCTCATATTATGACACCAGGTTACTTCATTCTTATGCTAGTTCAAATTGCAGTTAAATCAGTGCACTGCGCTGTGTATATTAATCTAAACAAGAACGATATAAACTTACTGTTGGTGCATTCAATGTTCCTAGCTTGAAATACAGTAGAATCAGATTGGTGTGAGCACAATCTCTACTTCGTAACCATCATCCAAAGCACACCTCAAGAAATTCTCCTTACATCTAGAATTCTCAAGAAATTCTCCTTACATCTAGAATTCTCCTTACATTTAGATATGCATATCTCCTAAAAGCATTTTTCCCAAATGTACTTTAAGATGAAAAGGAATACAGGCAGTCCCCGGTTAACAGCGGGCTCGGTTAACACCAATTCGGTTTTACAGCGCTTGTCTAGCAACAAAAATCGGCGCCGAAAATTGCAGATTTCTGCTTATCAGCCCCGATAATTGGGTATTGGCGTTGGTACATACCTAACAGAGGCGCCAACAACTGAAAATCGGCACTTTTCGGCGCCAACATGATCTGAAAATCGCAGATTTTCTGTTATTGGCGATTTTTGGTTATCATCACACCCTCAAAACGGAACCCCTGCCGATAACCAGGGACTGCCTGTATGTAAGTGGATTTGAAGGCACCAACAACTATGGCTGCATTCCCCTTTCTTGAGCCCCTACCAGCTTGAACCACACTGTATCAAGGCTGTGAAGAGTCTGCCTTCATGGCTGTCTTTGACCAACACTAAACATTCGACTAACCACTGGACAAACAACCGATACCAGTGGTTAAGCACTGTTACACATATATTTACAATCAAATACACAAAACAGCCAAAACAATGCTTTTCATTACTAAATACAAGCACAACAAAATATAAATATCCTACTTCTACATAATATGCCTTTCCACTTTACATAAATTTGAAGAGAACGCATAAAACTTTACCACAACTTGCAGAAAAGTACAATCTCTCTTCTTGAAGTTTCGACATACTTCCCCACAAGAAAAACTTATGCCTATATTATATGCAATAGTCCTGTTCTTATCAATGCCGTTCTGGCTTCTGCAGCTGTTTGAGCAGTCCTTCTGCTCGGGCGGGTGCTTGACTGAACATCTTCTGTCGCAGGATTATTTCCCTCATCTCCTGCCACAGCTATAATGGGTATAACTTAATTACAGGTCTCATGGGCTGGCTATGGGCCGTTCTTAGAGTAGTCACTCTTGGGACCTTGTCTCACTCCATGTGTAACTCGATCACTTGGCCCAACTTCCACTTGCTCCTTGGCCCCTCATCATGAACGAGGACTACTTCCCCTATCCCAGGCCAAGAGCCATGCATCATTCCTACTCAATGGGTCTCTCCGAAAAGGTCTTAATATATTCTAATGCCGCTACAAACATGGTGGCGTTGACATGAGTGTTGGGAAACCTCTTCTGCTGCTGAACTTTCTAAAGCTTATGAGAAACGAGTCCAGGACTGGTCATCCACACATATGCCTCTGGTTATCGGGCGCGTAAATAGGATGATATAAGCCTTCTCAGGGCTTTGTCCTTTTCCCTTAACCTATAATGCATCGGTGTAGTCCACGCCTGTGGTATTAAAAGGTTGCTTACATTGCACCCTGAACTCAGGTAATGGAGGAACTTTACTGGGCCTATACAGCCTCCCTTGCATTCTCCTGCAAATAACACAATGGTGTATTATACTCTTAGTTAACTGTCTTATCTGTGGGATCCAGAACTCCTGTCTAACACTCGCCACAGTTGCACTTACACCCAAATGAGCATAGCATCATGTTCTTTAATAATTACCCAAGTAACACATCAACTCCTTGGCAATAGTATAAGAAACCTAGCAGATTCTGGTAACTGTGCGTGTTCTAGTCTACCCTTACACCTTATTACCCTGTTGTCCAGGTAAAGATTAAACAGGTGCACAAGAGCTAGTTTTGGTTTTCTTACCACCTTCCTCAAACTCTCTTATTCCTCTTGGAAAAATTCCCTTTGTATGATGGCAAGTCTTATTCTTTGCCTCTTGGAGTTCTTTCAAGGTCAATTCACCATGCCTCTTTGTACTGGTTGAACTACAATTATTCAAGAATTGTAGGGTCCATGCTGTGGTCCTATACTGTAGACCTTTTTACCCTTGCTGAATCTCTCCTAATTCAGCGAGTGAGTATTACCATTCAGGTTGTCCCCGACAGTATTGACCAAAATGTTCTCTTCCCTACCCTGCACAAGTGATCTACCAACACAAGACCTATCTATTGGCCAAGAGGAATTTTTTAACCAAGGGGGTCCCTCCCACCAGAAAGAACTATCGAAGATCATTTCTGTCCTTTTCCCATGTGTCACCCAGTCACTGGGATTATCATCTGTAGGCATATAAGACAAGACCGCCTCTGGAACTAAAAAGTTTATTTCCTGTACTCTATTTTTCACAAACACAGGGAGAACACTTTTCGATACTAGCCAACTTAGGGCGACTTTACTGTCCAGCCAAACGAACAGTTCTACAAACTCATCCTTCTCAAAGGATTCTTTAATAAATTTGGCCACTCTTTCTGCTAGCAACAATGTCATCAACTCAAGTTTTGGGACAGTTAATTCTTTAATGGGAACTACTCTTGCCTTTGCCATCATTAAATAAGAGTTTTTCGTTCTTAACTCTATAGGCTACACAGCCATATGCTAACTCACTGGCATCGCAGAATAGGTGTAAGGAGTCCCCCTTTCCTAGGCTGGTATTCCTAGGAAAGGAAATATTAAGAATTTTTCCAAGTCTCTGGATAACTCAATCAACTGGTTCTGTATATTGGGTCTGGGAGTTGTTCATCCCAATCCAGTTGTTGTTTCCACAAAGTCCACAGGTATATCTTTGTCCTAAAACTGCAGTAGAACTTTGAGTAGGTCAGCTGTTATATGTGGTCCCGTCCACAAACAATCGTTCAAGCTTAACCCACTTTCCCCCGTCTGACTGAACACTCAAATACTATCCTCATAGGGGTTGTGGCACTGTCCTTTTTAACACCATGATGTGCCAAGAAATGACAGTCTTCCTCTGTTTTAAAATATTCCACTCTCTCTATGAATCTCCTATCCTCCTGATCCTTCAGGATTTTCTATTATTGTTCTAGATACTGAGTGTCCTTCTGAAATTTGACACACTGTTATTTTAATCTATTCAAAGCCAAACCAAAGTTGGAAGTTAATCTCCTTTTATTGCCTTTCCAAGGCAATGCCACAACATCCTGTTTGTCAATATGACATTTTTATAATAAAATAAAGTTTTATATATACTTACCAAGGAATTACACAGCTATTGGTTCCCTAACCTACGGCAGCTTAGAAATTCAAAATTCGCGAGGTGGCGCCGTTATCGTTAGTGTTTAGGTGACAATGTCCCGCCACCATCCGGGACTCGAGGAAACAGACTAGCGGATAGCTCAATTCGTTTTATGCTCTTAAGTTCGTGCAAGGGGAGGGGGGGCGGGCTCAGACATGTAATTACTTGGTAAGTAAATATAAAACTTTATTTCATTGTAAAAATGTAATTTTTATATACGTAACTTACCAAGTAATTACATAGCTGATTCCACACTGTAAGGAGGTGGGAAAGAGCATGGACATATTTTACTCCAAAACATTAAGAAAGTACTGTAATGAGTCTGAACTAGAAAGGTCACTAACACTGAATAAATGTTTGTTGCTTCCTTACCTGTTGAGAGAGCTGCTGCAGGAAGGTACTGCCTCTGGTCGGCACTTCTCTCAACTTGTAGTGGACGTGGCAGTATAGCCAAGGGTCACCACTACATTAGTGGGAAACTTTGCAGCATAGGATGTACACCGTATGCTGACAAAGTTTTCAAAATATGCCCTTGCCCTGGGCAAAGACCAGAATACAAAATGAAAACACTGTCATCTACACCACAGAACAAAACCAAAAAACCCAACCATTATCAAAGATAAAGTACGAACTCGTGGGTACTCCAGGTACACTCTACCCCCAGGTTTCCCAACGACTCGAAACCTTAAGTCAAGGCGAGTGGATAGCAAAGGAACAGATAGATTCCTCATGCTTCCTCTCCTAGCACCATGCCAGCGATGGATAAAGGTCCTAGAGTGCTACAATTTTCAATACAGTTTCTATGTCCTTGAGGTAGTGTGAGGCGAATATGGATTTGCATCTCCAGAACGTTGACTGTAGGATCGAAGAAAGAGACAAGTTGTGTTTAAAAGTGAGGTTAGTTGCTACTGCCCTAATTTCGTGAGCCTTAACCTTAAGTAGAGGAAACCTTCTTCCTGGATCTGAGAGTGGGCTTCTAATATTAATTCTCTCAGAAAAAAAGGGCATGGCATTTTTGGAGAGCAGGCGAACTGGGTTTTTAACAGAGCACCAGAGGTTGCTCAAAGGTCCTCTAATCTTTTCCGTCCTCTGAAGGAGCTGGGAATTTGGTTGTGGGTGTTGAAAGTTCAGGAGTTGGCGCCAGGCGCTCTAGAGCTGAAGTCTGGCGCGAGACGGCGGGCATCTGGTGCTCACTGGTGGAATTCTGGCGTATGTCGGCGGGCGCCGGGTGCTCATTGGCAGAATTCTGGCGCTCATCGGTGGTGGAACTCTGGCGCTCATTGGCGGTATTCTGGCGAGTCGGCGGGTGCCGGGCAGTCATCAGTGGGAGTCTGGTACGAGTTGGCGGGCTCTTGGCGCTCGGAAGAAGATGGGCACTTAGAATGCTTATAGCGCTCAGGACTGTTTTCAAAGAAATAACGAAGATGGGCAGGAGAATCAGGCTAAACTTGAAAACTGCAGGAAGGTTGAGGGCTAGTCTCTCTATACTGTACCTCTTGACAGCCGGGGAGAAGAATCACTAATATTCGCATGTCTCTTGAGTGGGCGTGAAGAAGAAGAGTAGCGATATGGCTTCTTGCGTGGACTGAAAGATTTGCGCGGACTGGATGATTTCGAATCAGAAAGTCGATGCACAGGAAAGCCTTTCCAATGGCATTTAGTTGAAGCCTTGGGTGTATGACAGGCTCAGCAGAGGGGGCAACTGCCCATGGGCAAACCCCACCAGCTTCCCTTGGACCTCAAGTATGTCTTCTCCTCGGTGCGGGGGAGCGGGACAGTGACCTTCGTCTAGGAGCACTGGTGGGACGGACAGCCACCTCCTCAATATTCACAGCACTATCACTTCCCACTGCACTGTCAACACTTACATTTTTTTCCATTAGAGACTTAATAGCTGACCCCATTTCCATAATGGTACTAGATAATACAGTAAATTTCTAATCAAACCTAGATTCGAGGCTGGCAATGGCACTAAAAGTGGAATCATGGAAACCTGGAACAGGAGCAGATGGTAAAGTAGGAGAAGTTAGGATAGGAGGAGGAGGAATTGGAGGAGTGATAGTTCTGTCATGCCCTACATTTTCCAAAGGAATGGTCTCTGCATTAGCCCTACTTTCAGCCCTAATGGCTGCTTTCCTCTTCTTATCCCTTTCTAATTTGTCTAGATGAGATTTCAATGTTTTCCATTTCTTATCCTCCCAATCCTGACACTCTATGCAAGTATTATCCTTACTACATTCTTGCCCCCTACATTTAGTGCATTTTGTATGAGAATCATATGAAAGCTTAGTTAGCCTAGTTCTACAACCCTCGGAACAAAAGTGAATACTGTACTAGATGAACTGGAATCTGACATCGTTAACTAAATAAACTAAAATTAACCCAAACGACAATTCAACAATGGCAGTAAGCCACAAAGCAACAAATTCTGAGTACTTCACCAAATTCATGCAAAGTAAAGCCGAAAGGCGAAGAAGCAGCTGCGTGAAAACTTCTGATGTTAACCGGAAGCCAGCAGAAAATGAACTGAGCTATCCGCTAGTTTGTTTCCTCGAGTCCCGGATGGTGACGGGATGTTGTCACCTACACACTAATGATACCAGCGCCACCGTGCGAACTTTGAATTTCTAAGCTGCCGTAGGTTAGGGAACCAATAGCTATGTAATTACTTAGTAAGTTACTTACATAAAATTCAGAATAAGTAGTTATAGTACAGTACTCTCAAAGTTCTCCAATACCTTCTGTTCCTGTTCCATTATTTCACCGCAGTCAATACCTAAATGATCTAAACTCCATACAGTTTCAAGATCTTCCTTTGGATCCTTTAAATGAGTAGTCCCATCAGCTTTAGTTATGTTGTTGGTTTCCACTGCCAGTTTAAAAATGGAAACATGAGTCTCCTTGGTGGGAGGAGGACTTTACGTTCTGGTTACCATGTAACCAAATATGGTTGGTAGCAATACTAAATTTTCAAATTTCATAAACCCTTGGTGTAAGATGTACACATTGTCAACCCCTGTTAGCAATTCAATAGGTGATTGTTTCTCTATGGGTAGATCAAAATCTTTATCAGCCACGCTGATTTTCGTTCTACACAACGACCCCAAGTTCTTCTTAACATCGAATTTCTTTGTATATTCTGGTAGCTCGTCTACCACTATACAATCCATATTCATTAACATACCCCGGTGAGTTAAAGCGATATTTACCATTTCATATTCCTTGACTGATGTAGAAGTTAAGTAACCTCCCAATGATATACTTTCAACTCCCTTGCTTTTATAGTGGAGTTCCTCAAGAGCAGATTTCTGTATAAATGATCTCTCGGCACAGGTATCTAGCAACCCTCTCTTTCACACAATGCGACCTCTTTTACCCTTTAGGGTTATTGTGGCTGTAGGTAAGATTGACTTCCTAGTTGTCTTATTTCCCTGGCCAGTATTCGTCAAAGAGTTCCAACTTATACCCCACCTACCTTAGATTTATTTGGCTGGTTTCAATTGCATATAGCACTATGATGTCTAACAGTGCAGCCATTACTACCCTGCCTGTCACAGTCGGAAGAAGTGTTTATTGGATGCACATATGAAACAAACCCAGAGTTCTGAGTCGTTCTACCTTTCCTCCTCGGGCTACATAGGATTTACAATGTGTCCATGTATGACTGCCTCCACAAAGTGCACATCCTTTAACCTGGTTTACCTTGGCTTTGTTCAAACTTTCTTTAGGCCTTAGGCCTTACCAATGTTTTTTTTTGGTCTCACACATTGCCGTTGTTCTACTGCAAAAGCAGATACCATTGTTACTGTGTAAGCTTTTGCTGGCTCAGTCTGTGGAAAAGCCCTCCAATTGTGTATTTCTTCTTCAAGATATTTTTAAGGGTGTCAAATTTCAACCAACCTTCTCCACACCTTCATTTTATCATTTCAATATTAGTGCACTTGGTTCATCTCAGCTGTAGGTCCCGTTGCTAGGTAACCAATTGGTTCTTAGCCCCGTAAAATAAGTCTAATCCTTCGGGCCAGCCCTAGGAGAGCTGTTAATCAGCTCGGTGGTCTGGTTAAACTAGGGTAGACTTGACTTTTTTTTCTTACAGCTAGAAGACTTGTGATGGAGTTTAGTCTATGAATTTCAGTGCCTACCTTTAGGCTATATTCAGCCTGACTCATAATTTGGTCAGGTTGTCCTCCAGGATCTGTTAGATCCAATATTTCATTATCCAATTCCTGGATTTTCTGCAAATATTCCTTCAAGGAGTCTCTCAATGAAGAAATACTATTGATATCACCTGCATCAATAGTGGTTTCAACCTTTTTTGACCAGTTAGTTACCATAGACTTAAAACACCCCCATCTCCTCTTTAATTCTTCCAGGTCAGACATCTTAGCCTATAATTTACCAATGCCAAATATACAAGTTCTTAATTACTAAAGGTGTACAAACTAGCAGCTCCAAAAAAATCACAGTTTTTTGAAAGTAAATTGTATTTTTCATAACTATACAAACCTGAGGTCCTTTACATTAGGAATTACTTATGGCGAAGCTGGACATGGCTGTTAAATTCTTGAACAAGGTGGTTAGGCAGTAACTACTATCAGGTAGGTGGAAATACACGCCTGCCCGCATGTAAACATTCAGTTTGCCTTTCAGCCCAGGTTCAGATTGAGGGGTGGCATGAGGCGGGCATAAAATGTAATGTAAAGGATCTCAGGTTTGTATAGTTATGTAAAGGATCTCAGGTTTGTATAGTTAGGAAAAATACAATTTACTTTCAAAAATTGTGATATGTTCCGACATGATATACAAACCATCAGTCCTTTACATTAGGAAGACTCACTGGTTGGAGGGAGGAATCTGAGTGAGTCTCTTGAACTGACTGGAGCTCTGCACACCTTGGCTACTCCTCCTGGTCAAAAGAGCGAGGAGGAGTACCGTGCCTATGACATATTGATCAGAGTGTAGGAACTGCAAGATCAAATGTCAGATACTGGACCTTTTCGCATGAGTGAGGAAATGTAATTCAATGAAATAGGCTGGGAAGAATCAAGAGTTGGAGGCAGTAAGGAAAACACGATATAGAGTTTCCCTTATTGCCAGTCTCTCCTTCCTCCCCTTGCTAGAGGAAGGAGTGGAATTGTTTCTATGATTCTAGATGAAAAATAGAACGGGTGCTCGATGTGTATAGAATGGGTGCTCAATGTGTAGTCTTACCACATCAGACACTAGATCCAGCAAGTGTTGGTTCGAGTCCTATTCTCACCCGGAATGAGAAGTAGGACAACGGGAAAGGAGGAGGAGGAGGAGGAGAGGCCAGTCACTCTCCGTACCCTTCTCACTTCCAGAACCAACACCCCTTAGGCAAGATGCTACCAGTCCTCTTGAAGGAGCCGGGTAAGAAAACACAACTTGTTGAGCAGCCGCCACACGGCCAAGGAAAAAAGGTTCCAAGGGCCTGTGGGCAAGGCCACAGGAAGACAAGAGTGTTATCTATGAGACCACGTCTTGCTTCCAGACCGACAGAAACTTCCGGAATGCAAGGGATGGACCAAGCCACTGACTTCATGAGCTCTCGGGTGGAAAGTACCGGTATCATTGTCGCCAGCTGCCGAGTACCTCTTTCGATCGCTTCATGGTTTTTTTTTTTTTTTTTTTTTAAGCCAGGAGAAAGATATGTCCTTAGTCATTCTTCCTTGGGAGAGATAGTACTAGCGAAAATGTCGACAACAACCAGGTTAGGAATGTCGAGTCTTTTCGGAAAGTACCACAACTCCCTAATAGGACAAAGTAACGGCTGATCTGGATCACTGATGCAAAGTCCAAGGAGGAGGGGAACAAGGACTCGAACCCGACAATGGATGCCGATGGATTTGGAGTCCACTTACGACATCCAAGAAGAAGTCGAGGCATTGATCCCCTCACCTGTTCTTCCATCTTCTACAGCAAGGCAGGAGCGAGATGAGAGATGGTCCCAAGGGGGCACATCTCTATCCAATGACTCTTGTAAGGGCGCGTGCAGAGTATGGGACAGGAACCCTAAACAAGAGCCACATGCCACCAAGGGAACAGTTCCCTGGGACAGCAAAACTGAAGAAGCTTCTCATCCATAGCTAAATCTCGACTGAGGAGAAGAAGGCTACTTCAGATAGAAGACTAGGTCGCAAGGGCCTATGTTCTTCACAAATGAAAGGGAGTGAAGCAACCCTCGGCAGAGAAGACGAGGAAGTCCAGACTAGACGAGGACTCTGACCCAAGAAGTTCCATCAATGACACCCACCAGCAAAGATGGATCCAGTCCCTGGGACGGTGTTGCAGAGGACTTCAAGAGATAACCAGCTATATTGTCTCCGTCACACACCTTCAAGACAAAGTCTTACAGGTGTGAGCCTATTCCTCAATCAGTGAATCCGGAAGTAGACACATGATGTAAGGGGGATATGCAAGCACATTCGAAGGTTCCTTCAATCAAGCATTAGCCTAACTCTTTCCTTATACTTCGAAGAGGAAAGAAGGATGGAGGAATGGAAGTAGACCTCCATTCTCCACCATGGGGAAGCTTCTACAAGATGACAGGATACCGAGATGATTAGCTCTAGACATGTTAGCATTTCCTGAATCGGGAGCACGGGAGAGGAAGTGGGATAGAAGTTCGATGAAAAGAATTGCCAAGACCCAAGGGAAATAGATACTTCTCCTGAAGGAATCCATTCCCAGGTATCAGCAAAGTTGCTGCCAGCTCCAGAGACTCGATAATTATCATTTCACCCAGGCATCTGCAGTAGGAGAACTTCTTCCTGGTCGATACTTCTTTCTCTCTTCCCTTCTGCCCTCCTCCATTATGGAAAACAGGGTGGAAAGAGACAGTTATAAGCACTTGCCCAGAAGGGAAGAAGAAGGCTATGTGTTCTGCGATCTTCTTCCGAAGCCTGGGATTTAGGAGTTGAGGGGGTCTGGCTTGAACTCAAGGTCGATCCAAGATGTCTAAGACTCAAAGGTCTTGGCCGTTGTCCAAAGAACAAGGCAGTACCCTGGTACAAACCTTGATTACTGTGGTGTCTGGCAAATCTCTGAAAGAGAGAGGCAGGACCAAGTAAAGGTTCGTTCCTAAGGGTCAAGCCAACTCGGGACTTACGAAACTGGAGATCCAAATTAGGACAAAGTCCTTCTTCTTAGCACCAGAATTGCCCACAGATTGCTGTCTGGCATAGGAAGACCCACCCCCGCATAGGACCAGTCTCCAGAAGGCAGTTTTCTTTCCAGAAATGGTCGTATCCGAGGAGAGCCTACAAGTGAAGGATCATGGATCCATCAGGAGACTGCCTGGAGGAAACCAGCAGGTGCCCTCCAAGATCGCTGCCTCTTGTTGCAGAAGAGAATACCCTTCATGGCAAGGAGAAGCAGAGAGAGAACCCAGTCTGGGTGAGGCACAGTCAGAACAACCTGCAGTCGCCAAGACCCTCCGAGGCAAGAAGAATTTGTACTCTGTCGAGGCAGGGGAGAAGCTTGGGGTCTCGACCTGAATGAACTCCTTGTCCCAAGAAAAGTATTCATCTGGTTGAGAACGCTCTGCAATCAAGGACCGCAGTGGCCCCCAAACTCTCAGCCCCTCAGGAACTGCAAGGGTTAAGAGTGATGAAGATTATTCTTGGGGGAGCCCCGGTCCTGTCCCGGGGATCCTTGTGATGACAAATCAGTGCAAGTTCTCCAAAAAAATGAAGGCGATTGCAACTTGAAGAGGAATATCCTCACTGCTTCCGAAGCGTGAAACACCTGTACCTCTCTCCTTGGAGGAAGACCTCGACAGATAACAAGAAACCCTACTCGGTTACCTGGTTGTACTACGAGGCAATCGGGGGACGACACCCAAAGCACACCAGGCAGCCAAACTCCAAAAACAAATTCGTTGGAGCTCCCTCTGTCTGTCTCGCGCCTCTCGGAACAACCGAGGGGAAAAGAGAACAAGTGAGGAGAAAGAGTACCCCTACCTGTCCTGCCAGTAAGACCAGAAGAGGTGGACCGTGAGCGATAATCAACCGAAGGAGATTATTGCCACACAGGGGAAGAAGAGCGCTTGTGATGTGGCAAAGTGCTTCCATGGGAAGAGCAGAAAGTTCACTTGAACAGAGCAGAGAACCAGATTCGGAACACCCGAGGGGGGCCGAGCCGAGCCGATCAAATGAACGCAATCCAGGGGTGGTATGCGGTGGACTGGGAGGCAAGTGGGGCGAGCTGAGCCAGTCTCGCAAACACAACCAGGGGCTGGGCAGGGCGGGCAAGCCAAGCGGAGCCAAGCCGATCGCTCAAATACAATTGGAACTGGACAGGGTGGAACTCGTCTGCCGTGAACTAGCACTAGTTTCCCGAACTCTAAACTCCTTCGAGGCCGAGGCCCCTCAAGAAGAAGGTTTAAAGGGGAATTCTGTGTCTGCTATCCTGCATGCTCGAACCCTAAGGTTCAAGACACAAGGATAAAACCCAGCCAAGCAACCGAAGCAGCTGGCAGACAGTACCGAGACACCTGGCGTCTCGGCACTGAGACTCTTGGGTGTCTTGGCACTTTCTCTAGTCCTGTGCCTCTCGTCAGGAGGGCGCTTGTGTTTCATAGAATTCGAGTGACCTACGAGACTCCCAGACATTGGGAGCAGCTGCTTTTGGTTTCCTAAGAAAATGAAAAGAGCCAGGCACAGAACCAGTCTTACACGCAGACTTGTCTTACACGCAGACTTGTAAGACTGGTAACGAGGCTCGAGGCTGCACTCTCATGGGCCCCGGAACGCTAGACCCCGGAGGAGAATGCAAATAGGTTCCCGCGAGGGTGGGAAGAGCCAACAAGAGAAACTTGTCTCCCAGAAGAGAGTCAGCCCCACAGAAGTCCCGCAGGACTCCCAAAGGGAATCTCTTCCCTGCTTCTTCTGGTGTTTGAACCGATAGGATTGAGACACCAGGCTGGGAGTGCGACCGAGCACTGGTAAGCACTAGGGGAGCGCTTGTAGTGCTGGCAGGAAGAGCCGAGACACCTGGGTGCCTTGGCCCTTTCTCTTGCACTGCTCCCGAACTGGGTAGGGGAGAGTACTCTCCACACCAGATCGGGATGCAGTACTTGATATTCCATGGAATCTTGAGTATCCAAAGCAGCTCGCGACCGAGTGCCCAAAGCACCCTCCGTCTTAAAGGCAGAACCTCTAGGACTGGGAAAGGGATCACAAACCAAGGTCTGTGCGCTCGCGGCTCCCAAAACACAAAACCCAGGGGTATGCAAATTGGTTCCCTAACCCGAAGGCCGGGAAGAGCCAACGTGAGACCCACTGCCTCCTCGGAAGGAGGCAGTCCCTAGACATCCAAGGGCATCAAGGGGAAAGAAGCAGCCTTCCTCTCCTTCGGCCGACGGAGGTCTGTCTGGTTCCCGGGACCCCCCCAAACCTTGGGAGAGGAAGGGAAGAGGCAGAAGACAAAGAAATCGAAGATAAGTTGAAGAAGACTGCAGCTACTTCCACAGGGAGACTTCCTTCACCTTCACTCCAACATCACCTACAGGATGGTGGACACGAAACACCGTAACCTCCAGGCCAGCTAGGCAGGATCATTTGGAAACAGCCCAAGCCACGACCACCAGGAGAAGCAGCAGGCACGATCAGGACAGCCGATGCAGGGGCTACGGAAGTGGTTCAGAAGCCAGGAGCTACAGCAACAGCCAGGAACATCACATGAAAGTCACCAGCAGCAACAGGAGACCAGGAAGAGCCACCCAGAGACTGTCGTCGAGTCAACAGTGGCATAACACAGGAAACAGCAGGAGCAGATGGACCACATATATGCCAGAGGCAGTGCCACAGCATACATGAAGGCCAGCAATGACACCGATCGATCCACACCGTGGAACTATGTCATTAGAACCAGGTACTGTGGTTGATCCTGAAGCAACACTGAATGAACGTCGGGACTCCTTCATGCAAAGATCTCCCAACTGAGATATCCAGCCAACTACTGCTGTGCCTGCAATGCTCACTGTCAATCTGAAAGAAAAAGCAAAGATGATTAGTAGAGGGAGACTACTCTCGTTTCGAGGGGAACCGCCCTACGCAGCTTGAGGAGGCCCTGTAGAAGAGGTCGCCCAACTGCAAAGTGGCCCCCCCCCCTAGCGGTCTTCGCCCGACAAATGAGCACAGGAGAGAGATCACTACCGAAGGAGAGATAAGGAAAAACCTACAGGGAGAGAGATGGAAGGAGGGGAGGCCACCAAGGGCGCCGTGGAAGCGAAACTTACCAACGACGCCCACAACCTCCCCCCGTAAATCTCTATAGTGCAGGCAGCGAATAACAACGCTCGGCACAAGTAGAAAGGAAGAAGTTATGCCATTGTACATGGAGGGCGGGAGCCCAAGAAGGGGAGCAAACTCTTACATCCTGATCACTGTAGAGGAGCGAAGATATTACGTCCCAATCTAATACAGTATCTCCGAGCGTACAGGGGAACGCCTTCAGTACCTAAATAAAGGGCTACTGGATGAGAAGCATTACCACTCGGTTATGCCCTTTAAATATGCCCATGGCCATCAAATCCAAGACACAGATGCAGGGGAATGAAGGCTTATGCAAGGTTATCACAAATCGTGGGTTTGTATTAATAAATATCAAACACACGTAATATATGCACAAAAATACAGGGTTGATCTAAGCCGGCTGTCCGCGGTGAGCTAGACTATGGTAGTTGACGTTTTTCTATAGAACTTTACCTGCTGAACAAGAATTTAAAGTAATATTTTGTTGCTTGGCTGTAATTAAGCTGTAAATTATCTTGAGAATTGTACTAGATGGTAAAGGGGACCAGCTGGGAATCGGGGTTTTGGGTGGGGTAAAACACTTTCGAGAATAGCTAACAGTAAGGGGGACCCACAGGGAATTCATTGTTTTGGGTGGTGTATGGGCTAGCCGTATTCGTAACCGTAAGATATGTTGGACAAGGGAGGGGGGAGTGTGCCTGGCAGTGCACACTGCACAGCAAGGGGAGAGTTAGTTGAAGCTGCCCGCTGGTAAGAATCACTTGTATCCAATATTGTCCTGAACTCTTTATGGGCTAATAAAGCTTCAGAGGTTAGCTATCTTTCTCTAGCCCTCACATGGTGCAGTGACAATCAAGAACCAACAATTGAATAGAGATGAGTTGGCATATGCGAAGGGCCATGCCCGCAAGGAGGTCTGCAAACTTGCCGGCTGCACCCAGCACTTCAAAGGAATAGTTCTGTACCTCCGCAGTCTCCTGTGTCAGGCAGGGCCCCAGCAGCAGCGGCGCCCGAGAAGTGCAAGCTAGACATGTCCCTGCAGGAGGCTGGTAGAGTGTTGGCTTCACCTGAACAAATGGGTGGGCATAGAAGCTGTCATGCATCTACGTCTCTGGTGCGAGGCTGAATTGCAGAGTGCTTTGGATGCAAAGCTGTCATCAGATGAAATATTTGTGATGATGCCCTCGGCGATGCTGGATGCAATACAGGAGCTGGTGACATCGTCATCCAACCAGGCTGTGTTATGGGACACTTTCTTCAGTAGCCACCAGTCGGCTGAAGAATCCATTAAAGTTTACTTTAATAAGTGTCTCCAACAGGCAATTGATTGCAGATTTAAGTGCCCATTGTGTCCTAGTGAGTTAGCAGAGTATATCCTTGTTAGGAAGATAATGGTCGGCCTACATAACCCCACGCTAAAAAGAGAGTTGTATCAGTCAGCAGGTGAGTCTATGTCATTGGAGGAGTTGAAAACAAATTGCTTAGCATTCGAGGTGGCAGCTCGTGACTCATTGGGTGGTAAACCAAACGTTTTTGGGGCAGCAGTCGAACCGTCTGACGAAGAGGAGCCACCCGCGGCAGATGCCATGGCTGCAGGTATGGGCAAGCAGCGGAGGGGCCCATCAAAGGATAGGTCAGCAGAGGGGCCCATCAAAGGATGGGTCTAAGTGTAGTAGTTGCAACAGATATCATGGTCATTGGCGCCAAGCCTGTCCGGCAGAGATGTTGAGTGCTTTGGTGTGGTGGTAAGGGCATTTGGCCAGGTGTTGCCTGAAAGGAAAGAAGAAAAGTCAGGGAGATAAAAATTCTTTGGCGACTGTTAAAGTGTCGTGTACAGGTCGTAGTAACCTGCCTAAGGTGAAGATAGATATTCGCATCCCAAGTAGTAGAAAATGGGGTCAGGCAATGGCGGTAGCCGATACTGGGCAGAAGTATGTGTGGCTGGCACACAGCATCTTTGTTTATTGGGGTTGAGCAAGGGTCAATTGCAAAAACCAAAGGTGAAGTTAGTGGACATAGTGGGGAAGGCAGTGCCAGTATAGGGGGTAACCTGATGTTGCATTAAAATAGGCTCTGTGAAGTGTGAGCAGATGGTTTATTTTGCTAAATCATCATCATGTGTTTTCTTATCTTTAGAATCATGTAAAGAGCTGTGTTTAGTGCCAAGAGATTTCCCTTATGCTAAGGTGTCGAGTGTCTGTGAGAGCAGTGAAATTGCTTGTAACTTTGACAATGTCGCATCGGTGCATCCTCCACAAACAGTCCACCAGCCATAGCCTCATTGGCCCAAGGGAATAGTGATGGAGACATGAAGCATGAGGTAAGAGACAGTGCCAAGGGACAGTATCGCGCGTCAGGCAGTATCCCCAAGGTCTTGGCCCCACCTACCAACGAGAGGAACCCACCTTTACCCCTGGTCGAGATGAATGTTGACCGCATGCAGGAATGGCTCTTACAACGTTTTTCAGCCACCACATTTAATATGAGCCAGTGCCCCCTCCCGGTGATGGAAGGCCCCCCACACCATATTCATGTTGTGCCAAATGCTAAGCCTGTAGCCTTTCGTACACCGTTGCCTGTTCCCAAGCATTGGGAGAACGAGGTGAAGAAACAGTTAAGAGAAAGACGTGAGCCAAGATATCATCCGCAGAGTGCCAGCTGATGAGGCCACCAAATGGTGTTCTAGGATGGTAGTACTGTAACTGGCAAGAAAAATGGCCAGCTTAGAAGGACAGGACTTTCAACCGCTAAATGCGGTGTGTTTAAGAGAAACCCATCACACAGCTGCCCCCTTCGATATGGTCTCAAACGTCCCACCACACACTTTTAAAACAGTGGCTGACCCATATTCTGGTTATCAGGTGGAACTGGACGAGGGGAGAGTAGGAGGTTGACTACCTTTATTACACCATGGGGACGATATCAGTATCTCGTACCCCCCCATGGGCCATTGTAGCTCGGATGGCGTACACAAAACGTTTTGATGACGTTATAGCAAGCGTTGCCAGAAAATACAAGTGCATTGATGATACCCTGCTGTATGACATGAGTGTTGAACAAGCGTTTTGGCATGTGTTTGATTTTTTGAAGTTGTGTGAGAAACAAAGGATTACACTCAATCCGTCTAAATTCAAGTTTTGTAGGCAAGAAGCAGAATTTGTGGGTTATCAGTTGGGTTGGGACGCCTACCAACCAACAGCGGATAGGCTATCAGCTGTCAAGGATTTCCCCATGCCGTCGGAGCCGTCTATAACTGACATTCGTGCATGGCATGGATTAGTGAATCAGCTGGCCATAATCATGGCCACGGCCCCTGTGATGGCTCCGTTTAGGGATTTGCTTAAGAAGCCATCAAAGAAAAAAGTATATTGGGATGATCAGCTGCAACGAGAATTCGAGAAGGCAAAGAGTCCTATATGTCAGTTAGCCAAAGAAGGCCTGGGGTACTATGACAAATCACGGCCTAGTGAATCAGCTGGCCCCAATCATGGCCACGGCCCCTGTGATGACTCCGTTTAGGGATTTGCTTAAGAAGCCATCAAAGAAAAAAGTATATTGGGATGATCAGCTGCAACGAGAATTCGAGAAGGCAAAGAGTACTATATGTCAGTTAGCCAAAGAAGGCCTGGGGTACTATGACAAATCACGGCCGACGGCCGCCGTGACAGACTGGTGCAGAGAGGGTATCGGATTTGTGGTACTGCAACAATATTGCAGCTGTGTTACAGTGGTTCCCCCTTTCTGCTGCAAAGGGGGATGGCGTTTGGTGTTACGTGGCAGCAGACATCTCACCTCTACTGAAGCGGGGTATGCTGCAGTTGAGGGAGAGGCCCTAGCAGTAGTGTGGTGTCTGAAAAAACCCAGGCTTTTCTTGTTAGGCCGTCCAAATTTGACATTGGTTACGGACCATCGTCCTTTAGTGAAACTGTTTGGTAATAAGGAGTTAAAGGATATCACTAATCCCAGATTATTTAGGTTAAGGGAAAAGACATTACAGTATCATTTCAGCATCAAATATTTGCCTGGAAAAAGAAACTGTGTGGCTGACACACTCTCCCGCTACCCCTCCCTCCGTGCTAAGCCATTAGACGAAGATTTGGAACTCAGCGATGACCTCATGGTTGCTATGGTAACCACCTTGGCGGCAGCGCTTGAGGTGGAGGACATAGTCGTAATGGAACAAGAGACTGTTGTCAGTGCCGCTCGGGATGACCCGGTGTACCAGTTGCTACTGACAAAGTTTACAACAGTGAGTGGCCTCAGAGCAAGAGCCAAGAGCTAGAGTGTTTAAAACCTTTCTTTGGTGTGTGAGAACGGTTAGCAGTATCAGGCAAATTGATAACATATACCTACGACCAAGGGTGTGTACGTTTGGTCATCCCAGAAAGTTCTGGCGGCAGCAGGTAGCGGCTAACTACGCGCAGCAGTCATCAAGGTTTAGACTCTATAAAGAAGGGCCCGTCAATCGGCGTATTGGCCGGGCATAACAGGTGACTTGGGGCAACAAAGGGCGACGTGTCAAGAATGTGAGACACACACCCTATCGCAGCAGCAAGAACGTTTGATCATGACGCCCCCACCAGAGTACCCCTTTCAACAGGTTGTGGCTGACCTCTTCCAGGTCCACGGACGCACGTACTTAGCTTTCGCTGATAGGTTGACTGGTTGGGTAGGGGTGGCTCATCTGCCTAATGGTGCCACGTTAGGACATCTCATCAAGAAATTCAGAGGGTATTTTATCAGATGGGGTGCCTCAGAGGAGCTGGCTACCGACAGTAGAACCAATTTGTCGAGCGAGGAGATGAGGAATTTTCTAAGGAGATGGGGCGTGTCATCCACAATATCATCAGCTTTATAAGGTAGCAAAACGCGCCATCAGTGACCACCTAGGGCCTGAGGGTAGTCTAGAAACGGATCAGGTTGCCAGAGCCCTCTTGAAGTAGTTGGCTACTGGTCGATGCCTGAGGGACTCTGTGCCCATCACCCACCAGTATTACCGAGTAGATAAATATTGGAAGAAATCTTTAAGGTCTAGAGAGCTGAAAATGGCTGAAAAGAATGAAAAGGTCTCGGCGGAAACAGAAGGAAATTCGCGGACTCTGAAACCCCTCCAAGTGGGGCAAAATGTCCGCATTCAGGACCCCACATCCAAATTTTGGGATCGCTCTGGTGTGGTAACAGAAGTCATTGGGACCGAGTACCGTCAGTACCGTGTACGGTTGGACAGAAGTGGTCAGGTGTCGGTACACAACAGGCGCCACCTTCGCCCCTCAGTGGCACCAGCGTCGCCAGTACCCCTGATCTGGATTCTCGGGAACCAGAGTCTTTTCCCGAATCTCGACAACAGAGATGTAGGAGGCCACCTGCATGGCACGACAATTATAAAAAGAAATTTTGCTGAACTCTGTGATCTGTCATATTTTTAGTAATTCTGGGAGTATTGTATTAATTATGTATGTTATTTTGTCTTATTGAGATAGTTTGTATACTTAACTGTCTAACGATTGTTATTCTCGAAGTAATATTCATATAACTGTTATGCTAATTATTGCTGTAATAGTTCTTAACTGCTTTTGCTGTTAACTATCATAATTATTGTTTACTTCCTGTATATACTATTTCTCAGTATTCAGTACTGAACTGTATCTTGTATAATAAATACCAAAAGGAACCGCTGTGTTTGTCAAACCATGACTGGTGGCAGCAAGTCAGAATCCACGCCTACCGAACATAACGCTGTTGCAAAGGAGATTATGCTGAGTGTGTCTTTTGGGGATGATGTGTCTCAATGTCTTGGCAGTCCTTTTCATCGCATTTCTCTTTAGTCAAGCAAGCAAACTTACTACGAGGGTACCGTCTTGGCGCGCGACGCAGGGATATCGGGCCCTCATGCTGAGATTACAATTTGGGGACCAACAGCCAGCTATGTGGAGCAGCAGGCGTTACAGGACCCTGAGTGGGGTAGGAGCGATGTTGCAATTATGGACAGACTTGCGCAGCGTATCCTCACGGCGGATGCAATTGAAGTAAGGATTCTGAGGTTTGAGAATCTATACAGTTGCAGGAGAGACTCTGAGTGATTATATGACTCGTTTGCAACTGTTGGCAGGTCAAGCATTTGCTAAAGAACCAGCTGATATTGTACAGGCGTGTTGTATGGCGATTTCTCTCGGGGTTGCACTGATGCAGATGTTCGATCCCAATTGATTAGAGAGAAGTGGATGGAGTCGGAGGAGACTGCCAAGTCGTATGATGAGGTGGTGAAAATTGCACTGGCAGCGTTGTCTACTAAACGAGCAACTAAAGCAACAGGACCTGGAGTCCCAGTGTCCATGTGAATCAAATTGAGGTACGTCAATGTTTGTTTGATGGAGAGGACACACCGGAAACTATGGAGGTTGCAACTGTACGAGAAATGCTGGATCATGGGGCAGCAAGAAGGGAATCCTATTCTTCTCGTAAATTTAAGTGCTATTATTGTAAAATGACACGTGGGTGGATGGAAAGCATGTGCACGAAGGAGAGACAGAAAATCCTGTGGTACCCTCCCAGGTTCAAAGAAGAAATTTTCAGTGAGGACTGCTCCACACGGGAGCTCGGAGCAGTCTGTACAAATGAATTCTACTTCGCTTTCCAACGCACTGTAGCTTTGGTACAACC
This sequence comes from Macrobrachium rosenbergii, assembly GCF_040412425.1. Taxonomy (NCBI): domain Eukaryota; kingdom Metazoa; phylum Arthropoda; class Malacostraca; order Decapoda; family Palaemonidae; genus Macrobrachium; species Macrobrachium rosenbergii. The sequence continues at coordinate 4,660,968 of NC_089782.1, forward strand.
AAAGGTGAAGGGTCAAATGAGATATCGGCATGTGCTCTCAGCCGAGCAACAACTCAGGTATTGAAAAGTATTACAAATTACGTTACTGTGGAGATGATGAAAACTAAGTATAATGCTTTGGTGGACACCGGAAGTGATTATTCTTTAGTTTCTGAGGATATCTTGAATGATGCTCAGAAATCTCTTGTCAGCTCGGTAATATTACAGCTTACTTGGAGCGAGCAGTGAAAGAACTTCAAATTGAGGAGAAATTCTGATGGATGTAAAGCTAGGCAAAACCATAGTGAGACAACATAGGTTCATTGTGGTATCTAAACTTGTTACTAAGTGATACTTGGGATGGACTTGTGGATAAAACTTGGCACAGTCACTCTAGATTTGACAAAAGGGAGGTTGCAGTGGATTCAATAAATTTATCATTGCCATTGAATACTGGGGAAAGGACGCTCACAGGAACATCCCTATGGGGTGAAAGAAGAGTGGCTACCTGTAATACCTAAAGATATGAGACTCTATGCACTTCAAATGATTCATGACAGTCCAATGAGTGGTCACATGGGTCGTGATCGAACATGGGAAAGAGCTCGGAAGAATTTCTGGTGGCCTCATGAAGGCAGATGTCCATGCACATGTCAGTAAATGTGAAGCATGTGGGAGTAACAAAGATCGAAGCATCCAGGAAGGCCCTTTTCAGAACGCATGAGCTCCGGAATACATGAATGAACAGGTGCAAGTTGATTTCATGGGTCCGTTTCCCATTTCATCATCACATCCATATCGTTATATCCTTCAAATGCAAGACATTTTTGACTCGCTATGTTGTTTTGGTACCTCTTGAGGATTGTTCAGCAAAAACAGCAGTGGATACTCTAGTTGAAAGATGGATTTGCATGTTTGGGGTGCCCGATGTGTCATAACCGGATAGAGGATCACATTTTGCAGGCTGATATCTTCAAGGCAGTGTGTAACCTGTTTGGAATTAAGCAGGATTTTGGTTCTCCTTACCATCAGAAGTCAGGCTCAGGTAGAACGTCAAAATCAATTATTAGACAACGTTCGTTGCATGTGCCACAATAATATGGATCTTTGGCCTGAAATGATACCCAGGGTACAGTTCTCTCATAATACAGCTGTAAATACTACGACTACATTTACTCCCATGAGCTCATCTATGGGACTCCGGCTCGACGTCAGAGGAGATTCTAAAGAAACTTGCAAAGATGAGGATTATCAACCGGGCTCTTTGGGCAATGCAGCAATCATAGAAAGATTTGTGAGAGAGAAAGTAGATAAAATTGAAAACTATTCAAGGTCACTTACGGAACAAGACTGCAATGGCACAACAGATTAGGAATAACCAGCGGAAGTCTTACGGCAAAGCTTTCAAAGTTGGAGATTTGGTTCGATTGAAGTTATCGACAGCTGAGAGACACCGTTGTGGAGGTGGTAAACTTGCACCATATCTTTCGAAGAAATATAGAGTTATAGAAATACTTCGTGGTGGCTGGACGTATAAATTAACCCCAGCAGAGACTATAACAGTAAAGTAAAAATGAGACATTTGACGAACTGGAGAAGGCCCTGTAAGCAAATATTCATGGGAAACCGCATTGGCTGATCATTCAGATGAAGAAGTCATCAGAATAGAGTCAGGGATTGGAAATAATTCAGAAGGAATACGTCGATCTTCTCGGGGCGCCATCCTCCAAGTCGTTTTGCAGGTGGATCCCAGTAAAAGATCCTATGAATCGGAAGAGGAGGAATTCTGGGATGAATGTTCTAACAGCGAAAATGAGTTAGAAGACGATCAGAATTGCTTATAGTAATGATAATGCTCGTCTTGGTAAATGCAACATGTTAAATGGCAATTATTTATTTTATTATATTCTTGTATTATTTAGTAAATTTATTTTATTGGCATTCCCGAGTTATTCATATATTGTCTCATAAATGAAGAAGGAGTGAGATAGTTTGTATACTTAACTGTCTAACGATTGTTATTCTCAGTAATATTCATATAACTGTTATGCTAATTATTGCTGTAATAGTTCTTAACTGCTTTTGCTGTTAACTATCATAATTATTGTTTACTTCCTGTATATACTATTTCTCAGTATTCAGTACTGAACTGTATCTTGTATAATAAATACCAAAAGGAACCGCTGTGTTTGTCAAACCATGACTTTATTTTTCTATTTTCTATTTTGTTGTGTTCACGGTTAGCTAGGATAGCTCCCGCAAAAGAACAGGGTGCTTGTACAGTACTATTGTATTTTGAAGATAGAAAAATATGTCGCCCTATATATATCTGTCCATCTTGTGGGGCATGTATGGGCTAGCCGTATTCGTAACCGTAAGATATGTTGGACAAGGGAGGGGGGGAGTGTGCCTGGCAGTGCACACTGCACAGCAAGGGGAGAGTTAGTTGCAGCTGCCCGCTGGTGAGGATCACTTGTAACCAATACTGTACTGTCCTGAACTCTTTATGGGCTAATAAAGCTTCCAGAGGTTAGCTATCTTTCTCTAGCCCTCACAGGTGGGGGTAAATAACAGGGAAAGGTTTGGGCACCTCACTGTTGTATTTCCTGTTATATATGTCAT